>NW_027422148.1:0-263629 GCF_037893015.1 Macrotis lagotis | reverse complement strand
GCCTGACCGTGCCTTGCCTTGCGTTACCCTTTCTTTGCCTTGCCGTGCATTGCCTAGTCCTGCGTTGTCGTGCCTTAGCCTTGTTTCCCCTTACCGTGCCGTTCCTTCCGTTACCCTTGCCTTCCCTTGCTTTCCCTTGCCTTTCTTTCCTTCCGTTACTCTTTCCTTGCCTTGCCGAGCACTGCCTAGCCTTGCGTTGTCGTGCATTAGCCTTGCCTCGCCTGACCGTGCATTGCCTTGCGTTACCCTTTCCTTGCCTTGCCGGGCATTCCCTAGTCCTGCGTTGTCGTGCCTTAGGCTTGTTTCCCCTTAACGTGCCGTTCCGTCCGTTGCCCTTGCCTACCCTTGCTTTCCCTTGCCTTCCTTGCCTTCCGTTACTCTTAACTTACCTTCCGTGCATTGCCTAGCCTTGCATTGTCGTGCCTTAGCCTTGCGTCGCCTGACCGTGCCTTGCCTTGCGTTACCCTTTCTTTGCCTTGCCGTGCATTGCCTAGTCCTGCGTTGTCGTGCCTTAGCCTTGTTTCCCCGTACCGTGGCGTTCCTTCCGTTAGCCTTGCCTTCCCTTGCTTTCCCTTGCCTTTCTTTCCTTCCGTTACTCTTTCCCTGCCTAGCCGTGCACTGCCTAGCCGTGCGTTGTCGTGCCTTAGCCTTGTTTCCCCTTGCTGTGCCGTTCCTTCCGTTACACTTGCCTTGCCTTTCTTTGCCTTGCCTTCCTTTCCTTCCGTTACTCTTTCCTTGCCTAGCCGTGCATTGCCTAGCCTTGCGTTGTCGTGCATTAGCCTTGCCTCGCCTGACCGTGCCTTGCCTTGCGTTAGCCTTTCCTTGCCTTGCCTTGCATTGCCTAGTCCTGAGTTGTCGTGCCTTAGCCTTGTTTCCGCTTACCGTGCCGTTCCTTCCTTTACCTTTGCCTTCCCTTGCCTTCCTTGCCTTCCGTTACTCTTTGCTTGCCTTCCGTGCATTGCCTAGCCTTGCGTTGTCCTGCCTTAGCCTTGCCTCGCCTGACCGTGCCTTGCCTTGCGTTACCCTTTCCTTGCCTTGCCGTGCATTGCCTAATTCTGCGTTGTCGTGCCTTAGCCTTGTTTCCCCTTACCGTGCCGTTCCTTCCGTTACCCTTGCCTTCCCTTGCTTTCCCTTGCCTTTCTTTCCTTCCGTTACTCTTTCCTTGCCTTGCCGAGCACTGCCTAGCCTTGCGTTGTCGTGCATTAGCCTTGCCTCGCCTGACCGTGCCTTGCCTTGCGTTATGCTTTCCTTACCTTGCCGTGCATTGCCTAGCCCTGCATTGTCGTGCATTAGCCTTGCCTTTCCTCACCGTGCCTTGCCTTGCGTTACCCTTTCCTTGCTTGGCCGTGCATTGCCTAGCCGTGCGTTGCCGTGCCTTACCCTTGTTTCCCCTTGCCGTGCCTTGCCTTTTGTTACACTTGCCTTGTCTTGCTTTTCCTTGCCTTCCTCTCCTTCCGTTACTCTTTCCTTGCCTAGCCGTGCATTGCCTAGCCTTGCGTTGTCGTGCATTAGCCTTGCCTCGCCTGACCGTGCCTTGCCTTGCGTTACGCTTTCTTTGCCTTGCCGTGCATTGCCTAGTCCTGCGTTGTCGTGCCTTAGCCTTGTTTCCCCTTACCGTGCCGTTCCTTCCGTTACCCTTGCCTTCCCTTGCTTTCCCTTGCCTTTCTTTCCTTCCGTTACTCTTTCCTTGCCTTGCCGAGCACTGCCTAGCCTTGCGTTGTCGTGCCTTAGCCTTGCCTCGCCTGACCGTGCATTGCCTTGCGTTACTCTTTCCTTGCCTTGCCGTGCATTGCCTAGCCTTGCGTTGTCGTGCATTAGCCTTGCCTCGCCTGACCGTGCCTTGCCTTGCGTTACCCTTTCCTTGCCTTGCCGTGCATTGCCTAGCCGTGCTTTTTCGTGCATTAGCGTTGCCTCGCCTGACCGTGCCTTGCCTTGCATTACCCTTTCCTTGCCTTGCCGTGCATTGCCTAGTCCTGCGTTGTCGTGCCTTAGGCTTGTTTCCCCTTAACGTGCCGTTCCGTCCGTTGCCCTTGCCTACCCTTGCTTTCCCTTGCCTTCCTTGCCTTCCGTTACTCTTTACTTACCTTCCGTGCATTGCCTAGCCTTGCGTTGTCGTGCATTAGCCTTGCCTCGCCTGACCGTGCATTGCCTTGCGTTACCCTTTCCTTGCTTGGCCGTGCATTGCCTAGCCGTGCGTTGCCGTGCCTTACCCTTGTTTCCCCTTGCCGTGCCTTGCCTTTTGTTACACTTGCCTTGCCTTGCTTTGCCTTGCCTTCCTCTCCTTCCGTTACTCTTTCCTTGCCTAGCCGTGCATTGCCTAGCCTTGCGTTGTCGTGCATTAGCCTTGCCTCGCCTGACCGTGCCTTGCCTTGCGTTACCCTTTCCTTCCCTTGCCGTGCATTGCCTAGCCGTGCGTTGTCTTGCCTTAGCCTTGTTTCCCCTTGCTGTGCCGTTTCTTCCGTTACACTTGCCTTGCCTTACTTTGCCTTGCCTTCCTTTCCTTCCGTTACTCTTTCCTTGCCTAGCCGTGCACTGCCTAGCCTTGCGTTGTCGTGCCTTAGCCTTGGCTCGCCTGACCGTGCCTTGCCTTGCGTTACCCTTTCCTTGCTTGGCCGTGCATTGCCTAGCCGTGCGTTGCCGTGCCTTACCCTTGTTTCCCCTTGCCGTGCCTTGCCTTTTGTTACACTTGCCTTGCCTTGCTTTGCCTTGCCTTCCTCTCCTTCCGTTACTCTTTCCTTGCCTAGCCGTGCATTGCCTAGCCTTGCGTTGTCGTGCATTAGCCTTGCCTCGCCTGACCGTGCCTTGCCTTGCGTTACCCTTTCTTTGCCTTGCCGTGCATTGCCTAGTCCTGCGTTGTCGTGCCTTAGGCTTGTTTCCCCTTACCGTGCCGTTCCTTCCGTTACCCTTGCCTTCCCTTGCTTTCCCTTGCCTTTCTTTCCTTCCGTTACTCTTTCCTTGCCTTGCCGAGCACTGCCTAGCCTTGCGTTGTCGTGCATTAGCCTTGCCTCGCCTGACCGTGCATTGCCTTGCGTTACACTTTCCTTGCCTTGCCGGGCATTGCCTAGTCCTGCGTTGTCGTGCCTTAGGCTTGTTTCCCCTTAACGTGCCGTTCCGTCCGTTGCCCTTGCCTACCCTTGCTTTCCCTTCCCTTCCTTGTTCCGTTACTCTTAACTTACCTTCCGTGCATTGCCTAGCCTTGCGTTGTCGTGCCTTAGCCTTGCGTCGCCTGACCGTGCCTTGCCTTGCGTTACCCTTTCTTTGCCTTGCCGTGCATTGCCTAGTCCTGCGTTGTCGTGCCTTAGCCTTGTTTCCCCGTACCGTGCCGTTCCTTCCGTTAGCCTTGCCTTCCCTTGCTTTCCCTTGCCTTTCTTTCCTTCCGTTACTCTTTCCTTGCCTTGCCAAGCACTGCCTAGCCTTGCGTTGTCATGCATTAGCCTTGCCTCGCCTGACCGTGCATTGCCTTGCGTTAACCTTTCCTTGCCTAGCCGTGCATTGCCTAGCCTTGCGTTGTCGTGCATTAGCCTTGCCTCGCCTGACCGTGCCTTGTCTTGCGTTACCCTTTCCTTGCTTGGCCGTGCATTGCCTAGCCGTGCGTTGCCGTGCCTTACCCTTGTTTCCCCTTGCCGTGCCTTGCCTTTTGTTACACTTGCCTTGCCTTGCTTTGCCTTGCCTTCCTCTCCTTCCGTTACTCTTTCCTTGCCTAGCCGTGCATTGCCTAGCCTTACGTTGTCGTGCATTAGCCTTGCCTCGCCTGACCGTGCCTTGCCTTGCGTTACCCTTTCTTTGCCTTGCCGTGCATTGCCTAGTCCTGCGTTGTCGTGCCTTAGCCTTGTTTCCCCTTACCGTGCCGTTCCTTCCGTTACCCTTGCCTTCCCTTGCTTTCCCTTGCCTTTCTTTCCTTCCCTTACTCTTTCCTTGCCTTGCCGAGCACTGCCTAGCCTTGCGTTGTCGTGCATTAGCCTTGCCTCGCCTGACCGTGCCTTGCCTTGCGTTATGCTTTCCTTGCCTTGCCGTGCATTGCCTAGCCCTGCATTGTCGTGCAATAGCCTTGCCTTTCCTCACCGTGCCTTGCCTTGCGTTACCCTTTCCTTGCTTGGCCGTGCATTGCCTAGCCGTGCGTTGCCGTGCCTTACCCTTGTTTCCCCTTGCCGTGCCTTGCCTTTTGTTACACTTGCCTTGCCTTGCTTTGCCTTGCCTTCCTCTCCTTCCGTTACTCTTTCCTTGCCTAGCCGTGCATTGCCTAGCCTTGCGTTGTCGTGCATTAGCCTTGCCTCGCCTGACCGTGCCTTGCCCTGCGTTACCCTTTCTTTGCCTTGCCGTGCATTGCCTAGTCCTGCGTTGTCGTGCCTTAGCCTTGTTTCCCCTTACCGTGCCGTTCCTTCCGTTACCCTTGCCTTCCCTTGCTTTCCCTTGCCTTTCTTTCCTTCCGTTACTCTTTCCTTGCCTTGCCGAGCACTGCCTAGCCTTGCGTTGTCGTTCATTAGCCTTGCCTCGCCTGACCGTGCCTTGCCTTGCGTTATGCTTTCCTTGCCTTGCCGTGCATTGCCTAGCCCTGCATTGTAGTGCATTAGCCTTGCCTTTCCTCACCGTGCCTTGCCTTGCGTTTCCCTTTCCTTGCTTGGCCGTGCATTGCCTAGCCGTGCGTTGCCGTGCCTTACCCTTGTTTCCCCTTGCCGTGCCTTGCCTTTTGTTACACTTGCCTTGCCTTGCTTTGCCTTGCCTTCCTCTCCTTCCGTTACTCTTTCCTTGCCTAGCCGTGCATTGCCTAGCCTTGCGTTGTCGTTCATTAGCCTTGCCTCGCCTGACCGTGCCTTGCCTTGCGTTACCCTTTCTTTGCCTTGCCGTGCATTGCCTAGTCCTGCGTTGTCGTGCCTTAGCCTTGTTTCCCCTTACCGTGGGGTTCCTTCCGTTACCCTTGCCTTCCCTTGCTTTCCCTTGCCTTTCTTTCCTTCCGTTACTCTTTCCTTGCCTTGCCGAGCACTGCCTAGCCTTGCGTTGTCGTGCATTAGCCTTGCCTCGCCTGACCGTGCATTGCCTTGCGTTACCCTTTCCTTGCCTTGCCGGGCATTGCCTAGTCCTGCGTTGTCGTGCCTTAGGCTTGTTTCCCCTTAACGTGCCGTTCCGTCCGTTGCCCTTGCCTACCCTTGCTTTCCCTTGCCTTCCTTGCCTTCCGTTACTCTTAACTTACCTTCCGTGCATTGCCTAGCCTTGCATTGTCGTGCCTTAGCCTTGCGTCGCCTGACCGTGCCTTGCCTTGCGTTACCCTTTCTTTGCCTTGCCGTGCATTGCCTAGTCCTGCGTTGTCGTGCCTTAGCCTTGTTTCCCCGTACCGTGGCGTTCCTTCCGTTAGCCTTGCCTTCCCTTGCTTTCCCTTGCCTTTCTTTCCTTCCGTTACTCTTTCCCTGCCTAGCCGTGCACTGCCTAGCCGTGCGTTGTCGTGCCTTAGCCTTGTTTCCCCTTGCTGTGCCGTTCCTTCCGTTACACTTGCCTTGCCTTTCTTTGCCTTGCCTTCCTTTCCTTCCGTTACTCTTTCCTTGCCTAGCCGTGCATTGCCTAGCCTTGCGTTGTCGTGCATTAGCCTTGCCTCGCCTGACCGTGCCTTGCCTTGCGTTAGCCTTTCCTTGCCTTGCCTTGCATTGCCTAGTCCTGAGTTGTCGTGCCTTAGCCTTGTTTCCGCTTACCGTGCCGTTCCTTCCTTTACCTTTGCCTTCCCTTGCCTTCCTTGCCTTCCGTTACTCTTTGCTTGCCTTCCGTGCATTGCCTAGCCTTGCGTTGTCCTGCCTTAGCCTTGCCTCGCCTGACCGTGCCTTGCCTTGCGTTACCCTTTCCTTGCCTTGCCGTGCATTGCCTAATCCTGCGTTGTCGTGCCTTAGCCTTGTTTCCCCTTACCGTGCCGTTCCTTCCGTTACCCTTGCCTTCCCTTGCTTTCCCTTGCCTTTCTTTCCTTCCCTTACTCTTTCCTTGCCTTGCCGAGCACTGCCTAGCCTTGCATTGTCGTGCATTAGCCTTGCCTCGCCTGACCGTGCCTTGCTTTGCGTTATGCTTTCCTTGCCTTGCCGTGCATTGCCTAGCCCTGCATTGTCGTGCATTAGCCTTGCCTTTCCTCACCGTGCCTTGCCTTGCGTTACCCTTTCCTTGCTTGGCCGTGCATTGCCTAGCCGTGCGTTGCCGTTCCTTACCCTTCCCTCGCCTGACCGTGCCTTGCTTTGCGTTATGCTTTCCTTGCCTTGCCGTGCATTGCCTAGCCCTGCATTGTCGTGCATTAGCCTTGCCTTTCCTCACCGTGCCTTGCCTTGCGTTACCCTTTCCTTGCTTGGCCGTGCATTGCCTAGCCGTGCGTTGCCGTGCCTTACCCTTGTTTCCCCTTGCCGTGCCTTGCCTTTTGTTACACTTGCCTTGCCTTGCTTTGCCTTGCCTTCCTCTCCTTCCGTTACTCTTTCCTTGCCTAGCCGTGCATTGCCTAGCCTTGCGTTGTCGTGCATTAGCCTTGCCTCGCCTGACCGTGCCTTGCCTTGCGTTACGCTTTCTTTGCCTTGCCGTGCATTGCCTAGTCCTGCGTTGTCGTGCCTTAGCCTTGTTTCCCCTTACCGTGCCGTTCCTTCCGTTACCCTTGCCTTCCCTTGCTTTCCCTTGCCTTTCTTTCCTTCCGTTACTCTTTCCTTGCCTTGCCGAGCACTGCCTAGCCTTGCGTTGTCGTGCATTAGCCTTGCCTCGCCTGACCGTGCCTTGCCTTGCGTTATGCTTTCCTTCCCTTGCCGTGCATTGCCTAGCCCTGCATTGTCGTGCATTAGCCTTGCCTTTCCTCACCGTGCCTTGCCTTGCGTTACCCTTTCCTTGCTTGGCCGTGCATTGCCTAGCCGTGCGTTGCCGTGCCTTACCTTTGTTTCCCCTTGCCGTGCCTTGCCTTTTGTTACACTTGCCTTGGCTTGCTTTGCCTTGCCTTCCTCTCCTTCCGTTACCCTTTCTTTGCCTTGCCGTGCATTGCCTAGTCCTGCGTTGTCGTGCCTTAGCCTTGTTTCCCCTTACCGTGCCGTTCCTTCCGTTACCCTTGCCTTCCCTTGCTTTCCCTTGCCTTTCTTTCCTTCCGTTACTCTTTCCTTGCCTTGCCGAGCACTGCCTAGCCTTGCGTTGTCGTGCATGAGCCTTGCCTCGCCTGACCGTGCATTGCCTTGCGTTACCCTTTCCTTACCTTGCCGTGCATTGCCTAGCCTTGCGTTGTCGTGCATTAGCCTTGCCTCGCCTGACCATGCCTTGCCTTGCGTTACCCTTTCCTTGCCTTGCCGTGCATTGCCTAGCCGTGCTTTTTCGTGCATTAGCGTTGCCTCGCCTGACCGTGCCTTGCCTTGCGTTACCCTTTCCTTGCCTTGCCGTGCATTGCCTAGTCCTGCGTTGTCGTGCCTTAGGCTTGTTTCCCCTTAACGTGCCGTTCCGTCCGTTGCCCTTGCCTACCCTTGCTTTCCCTTGCCTTCCTTGCCTTCCGTTACTCTTTACTTACCTTCCGTGCATTGCCAAGCCTTGCGTTGTCGTGCCTTAGCCTTGCGTCGCCTGACCGTGCCTTGCCTTGCTTTACCCTTTCTTTGCCTTGCCGTGCATTGCCTAGTCCTGCGTTGTCGTGCCTTAGCCTTGTTTCCCCTTACCGTGCCGTTCCTTCCGTTACCCTTGCCTTCCCTTGCTTTCCCTTGCCTTTCTTTACTTCCGTTACTCATTCCTTGCCTTGCCGAGCACTGCCTAGCCTTGCGTTGTCGTGCATTAGCCTTGCCTCGCCTGACCGTGCATTGCCTTGCGTTACCCTTTCCTTGCCTTGCCGTGCATTGCCTAGCCTTGCGTTGTCGTGCATTAGCCTTGCCTCGCCTGACCGTGCCTTGCCTTGCGTTACCCTTTCCTTGCCTTGCCGTGCATTGCCTAGTCCTGCGTTGTCGTGCCTTAGGCTTGTTTCCCCTTAACGTGCCGTTCCGTCCGTTGCCCTTGCCTACCCTTGCTTTCCCTTGCCTTCCTTGCCTTCCGTTACTCTTTACTTACCTTCCGTGCATTGCCTAGCCTTGCGTTGTCATGCCTTAGCCTTGCGTCGCCTGACCGTGCCTTGCCTTGCGTTACCCTTTCTTTGCCTTGCCGTGCATTGCCTAGTCCTGCGTTGTCGTGCCTTAGCCTTGTTTCCCCGTACCGTGCCGTTCCTTCCGTTAGCCTTGCCTTCCCTTGCTTTCCCTTGCCTTTCTTTCCTTCCGTTACTCTTTCCTTGCCTAGCCGTGCACTGCGTAGCCGTGCGTTGTCGTGCCTTAGCCTTGTTTCCCATTGCTGTGCCGTTCCTTCCGTTACACTTGCCTTGCCTTTCTTTGCCTTGCCTTCCTTTCCTTCCGTTACTGTTTCCTTGCCTAGCCGTGCACTGCCTAGCCTTGCGTTGTCGTGCATTAGCCTTCCCTTGCCTCACCGTACCTTGCCTTGCGTTACCCTTTCCTTGCCTTGCCGTGCACTGCCTAGCCTTGCGTTTTCGTGCCTTACCCTTTTTTCCCCTTGCCGTGCCGTGCCTTTTGTTACACTTGCCTTGCCTTGCTTTGCTTTGCCTTCCTTTCCTTCCGTTACTCTTTCCTTGCCTAGCCGTGCATTGCCTAGCCTTGCGTTGTCGTGCATTAGCCTTGCCTCGCCTGACCGTGCCTTGCCTTGCGTTACCCTTTCCTTGCCTTGCCGTGCATTGCCTAGCCGTGGGTTGTCTTGCCTTAGCCTTGTTTCCCCTTGCTGTGCCGTTTCTTCCGTTACACTTGCCTTGCCTTACTTTGCCTTGCCTTCCTTTCCTTCCGTTACTCTTTCCTTGCCTAGCCGTGCACTGCCTAGACTTGCGTTGTCGTGCTTTAGCCTTGCCTCGCCTGACCGTGCCTTGCCTTGCTTTACCCTTTCCTTGCCTTGCCGTGCATTGCCTAGTCCTGCGTTGTCGTGCCTTAGCCTTGTTTCCCCTTACCGTGCCGTTGCTTCCGTTACCCTTTCCTTCCGTTGCTTTCCCTTGCCTTTCTTTCCTTCCGTTACTCTTTCCTTGCCTTGCCGAGCACTGCCTAGCCTTGCGTTGTCGTGCATTAGCCTTGCCTCGCCTGACCGTGCATTGCCTTGCGTTACCCTTTCCTTCCCTTGCCGTGCATTGCCTAGTCCTGAGTTGTCGTGCCTTAGCCTTGTTTCCGCTTACCGTGCCGTTCCTTCCTTCACCTTTGCCCTCCCTTGCCTTCCTTGCCTTCCGTTACTCTTTGCTTCCCTTCCGTGCATTGCCTAGCCTTGCGTTGTCCTGCCTTAGCCTTGCCTCGCCTGACCGTGCCTTGCCTTGCGTTACCCTTTCCTTGCCTTGTCGTGCATTGCCTAGTCCTGCGTTGTCGTGCCTTAGCCTTGTTTCCCCTTACCGTGCCGTTCCTTCCGTTACCCTTGCCTTCCCTTGCTTTCCCTTGCCTTTCTTTCCTTCCGTTACTCTTTCCTTTCCTTGCCGAGCACTGCCTAGCCTTGCGTTGTCGTGCATTAGCCTTGCCTCGCCTGACCGTGCCTTGCCTTGCGTTATGCTTTCCTTGCCTTGCCGTGCATTGCCTAGCCCTGCATTGTCGTGCATTAGCCTTGCCTTTCCTCACCGTGCCTTGCCTTGCGTTACCCTTTCCTTGCCTTGCCGTGCATTGCCTAGTCCTGCGTTGTCGTGCCTTAGGCTTGTTTCCCCTTAACGTGCCGTTCCGTCCGTTGCCCTTGCCTACCCTTGCTTTCCCTTGCCTTCCTTGCCTTCCGTTACTCTTTACTTACCTTCCGTGCATTGCCTAGCCTTGCGTTTTCGTGCCTTAGCCTTGCGTCGCCTGACCGTGCCTTGCCTTGCGTTACCCTTTCTTTGCCTTGCCGTGCATTGCCTAGTCCTGCGTTGTCGTGCCTTAGCCTTGTTTCCCCGTACCGTGCCGTTCCTTCCGTTAGCCTTGCCTTCCCTTGCTTTCCCTTGCCTTTCTTTCCTTCCGTTACTCTTTCCTTGCCTAGCCGTGCACTGCCTAGCCGTGCGTTGTCGTGCCTTAGCCTTGTTTCCCCTTGCTGTGCCGTTCCTTCCGTTACACTTGACTTGCCTTTCTTTGCCTTGCCTTCCTTTCCTTCCGTTACTCTTTCCTTGCCTAGCCGTGCATTGCCTAGCCTTGCGTTGTCGTGCATTAGCCTTGCCTCGCCTGACCGTGCCTTGCCTTGCGTTACCCTTTCCTTGCCTTGCCTTGCATTGCCTAGTCCTGAGTTGTCGTGCCTTAGCCTTGTTTCCGCTTACCGTGCCGTTCCTTCCTTTACCTTTGCCTTCCCTTGCCTTCCTTGCCTTCCGTTACTCTTTGCTTGCCTTCCGTGCATTGCCTAGCCTTGCGTTGTCCTGCCTTAGCCTTGCCTCGCCTGACCGTGCCTTGCCTTGCGTTATGCTTTCCTTGCCTTGCCGTGCATTGCCTAGCCCTGCATTGTCGTGCATTAGCCTTGCCTTTCCTCACCGTGCCTTGCCTTGCGTTACCCTTTCCTTGCTTGGCCGTGCATTGCCTAGCCGTGCGTTGCCGTTCCTTACCCTTCCCTCGCCTGACCGTGCCTTGCTTTGCGTTATGCTTTCCTTGCCTTGCCGTGCATTGCCTAGCCCTGCATTGTCGTGCATTAGCCTTGCCTTTCCTCACCGTGCCTTGCCTTGCTTTACCCTTTCCTTGCTTGGCCGTGCATTGCCTAGCCGTGCGTTGCCGTGCCTTACCCTTGTTTCCCCTTGCCGTGCCTTGCCTTTTGTTACACTTGCCTTGCCTTGCTTTGCCTTGCCTTCCTCTCCTTCCGTTACTCTTTCCTTGCCTAGCCGTGCATTGCCTAGCCTTGCGTTGTCGTGCATTAGCCTTGCCTCGCCTGACCGTGCCTTGCCTTGCGTTACGCTTTCTTTGCCTTGCCGTGCATTGCCTAGTCCTGCGTTGTCGTGCCTTAGCCTTGTTTCCCCTTACCGTGCCGTTCCTTCCGTTACCCTTGCCTTCCCTTGCTTTCCCTTGCCTTTCTTTCCTTCCGTTACTCTTTCCTTGCCTTGCCGAGCACTGCCTAGCCTTGCGTTGTCGTGCATTAGCCTTGCCTCGCCTGACCGTGCCTTGCCTTGCGTTATGCTTTCCTTCCCTTGCCGTGCATTGCCTAGCCCTGCATTGTCGTGCATTAGCCTTGCCTTTCCTCACCGTGCCTTGCCTTGCGTTACCCTTTCCTTGCTTGGCCGTGCATTGCCTAGCCGTGCGTTGCCGTGCCTTACCTTTGTTTCCCCTTGCCGTGCCTTGCCTTTTGTTGCACTTGCCTTGGCTTGCTTTGCCTTGCCTTCCTCTCCTTCCGTTACCCTTTCTTTGCCTTGCCGTGCATTGCCTAGTCCTGCGTTGTCGTGCCTTAGCCTTGTTTCCCCTTACCGTGCCGTTCCTTCCGTTACTCTTGCCTTCCCTTGCTTTCCCTTGCCTTTCTTTCCTTCCGTTACTCTTTCCTTGCCTTGCCGAGCACTGCCTAGCCTTGCGTTGTCGTGCATGAGCCTTGCCTCGCCTGACCGTGCATTGCCTTGCGTTACCCTTTCCTTGCCTTGCCGTGCATTGCCTAGCCTTGCGTTGTCGTGCATTAGCCTTGCCTCGCCTGACCGTGCCTTGCCTTGCGTTACCCTTTCCTTGCCTTGCCGTGCATTGCCTAGCCGTGCTTTTTCGTGCATTAGCGTTGCCTCGCCTGACCGTGCCTTGCCTTGCGTTACCCTTTCCTTGCCTTGCCGTGCATTGCCTAGTCCTGCGTTGTCGTGCCTTAGGCTTGTTTCCCCTTAACGTGCCGTTCCGTCCGTTGCCCTTGCCTACCCTTGCTTTCCCTTGCCTTCCTTGCCTTCCGTTACTCTTTACTTACCTTCCGTGCATTGCCAAGCCTTGCGTTGTCGTGCCTTAGCCTTGCGTCGCCTGACCGTGCCTTGCCTTGCTTTACCCTTTCTTTGCCTTGCCGTGCATTGCCTAGTCCTGCGTTGTCGTGCCTTAGCCTTGTTTCCCCGTACCGTGCCGTTCCTTCCGTTAGCCTTGCCTTCCCTTGCTTTCCCTTGCCTTTCTTTCCTTCCGTTACTCTTTCCTTGCCTAGCCGTGCACTGCCTAGCCGTGCGTTGTCGTGCCTTAGCCTTGTTTCCCCTTGCCGTGCCGTGCCTTTTGTTGCACTTGCCTTGCCTTGCTTTGCTTTCCCTTCCTTTCCTTCCGTTACTCTTTCCTTGCCTAGCCGTGCAATGCCTAGCCTTGCGTTGTCGTGCATTAGCCTTCCCTTGCCTCACCGTACCTTGCCTTGCGTTACCCTTTCCTTGCCTTGCCGTGCACTGCCTAGCCTTGCGTTGTCGTGCCTTACCCTTGTTTCCCCTTGCCGTGCCGTGCCTTTTGTTGCACTTGCCTTGCCTTGCTTTGCTTTGCCTTCCTTTCCTTCCGTTACTCTTTCCTTGCCTAGCCGTGCATTGCCTAGCCTTGCGTTGTCGTGCATTAGCCTTGCCTCGCCTGACCGTGCCTTGCCTTGCGTTACCCTTTCCTTCCCTTGCCGTGCATTGCCTAGCCGTGCGTTGTCTTGCCTTAGCCTTGTTTCCCCTTGCTGTGCCGTTTCTTCCGTTACCCTTGCCTTGCCTTACTTTGCCTTGCCTTCCTTTCCTTCCGTTACTCTTTCCTTGCCTAGCCGTGCACTGCCTAGACTTGCGTTGTCGTGCCTTAGCCTTGGCTCGCCTGACCGTGCCTTGCCTTGCGTTACCCTTTCCTTGCTTGGCCGTGCATTGCCTAGCCGTGCGTTGCCGTGCCTTACCCTTGTTTCCCCTTGCCTTGCCTTGCCTTTTGTTACACTTGCCTTGCCTTGCTTTGCCTTGCCTTCCTCTCCTTCCGTTACTCTTTCCTTGCCTAGCCGTGCATTGCCTAGCCTTGCGTTGTCGTGCATTAGCCTTGCCTCGCCTGACCGTGCCTTGCCTTGCGTTACCCTTTCTTTGCCTTGCCGTGCATTGCCTAGTCCTGCGTTGTCGTGCCTTAGCCTTGTTTCCCCTTACCGTGCCGTTCCTTCCGTTACCCTTGCCTTCCCTTCCTTTCCCTTGCCTTTCTTTCCTTCCGTTACTCTTTCCTTGCCTTGCCGAGCACTGCCTAGCCTTGCGTTGTCGTGCATTAGCCTTGCCTCGCCTGACCGTGCCTTGCCTTGCGTTATGCTTTCCTTGCCTTGCCGTGCATTGCCTAGCCCTGCATTGTCGTGCATTAGCCTTGCCTTTCCTCACCGTGCCTTGCCTTGCGTTACCCTTTCCTTGCTTGGCCGTGCATTGCCTAGCCGTGCGTTGCCGTGCCTTACCCTTGTTTCCCCTTGCCGTGCCTTGCCTTTTGTTACACTTGCCTTGCCTTGCTTTGCCTTGCCTTCCTCTCCTTCCGTTACTCTTTCCTTGCCTAGCCGTGCATTGCCTAGCCTTGCGTTGTCGTGCATTAGCCTTGCCTCGCCTGACCGTGCCTTGCCTTGCGTTACCCTTTCTTTGCCTTGCCGTGCATTGCCTAGTCCTGCGTTGTCGTGCCTTAGCCTTGTTTCCCTTTACCGTGCCGTTCCTTCCGTTACCCTTGCCTTCCCTTGCTTTCCCTTGCCTTTCTTTCCTTCCGTTACTCTTTCCTTGCCTTGCCGAGCACTGCCTAGCCTTGCGTTGTCGTGCATTAGCCTTGCCTCGCCTGACCGTGCATTGCCTTGCGTTACCCTTTCCTTGCCTTGCCGTGCATTGCCTAGTCCTGCGTTGTCGTGCCTTAGGCTTGTTTCACCTTAACGTGCCGTTCCGTCCGTTGCCCTTGCCTACCCTTGCTTTCCCTTGCCTTCCTTGCCTTCCGTTACTCTTTACTTACCTTCCGTGCATTGCCTAGCCTTGCGTTGTCATGCCTTAGCCTTGCGTCGCCTGACCGTGCCTTGCCTTGCGTTACCCTTTCTTTGCCTTGCCGTGCATTGCCTAGTCCTGCGTTGTCGTGCCTTAGCCTTGTTTCCCCGTACCGTGCCGTTCCTTCCGTTAGCCTTGCCTTCCCTTGCTTTCCCTTGCCTTTCTTTCCTTCCGTTACTCTTTCCTTGCTTAGCCGTGCACTGCCTAGCCGTGCGTTGTCGTGCCTTAGCCTTGTTTCCCCTTGCTGTGACGTTCCTTCCGTTACACTTGCCTTGCCTTTCTTTGCCTTGCCTTCCTTTCCTTCCGTTACTCTTTCCTTGCCTAGCCGTGCACTGCCTAGCCTTGCGTTGTCGTGCATTAGCCTTCCCTTGCCTCACCGTACCTTGCCTTGCGTTACCCTTTCCTTGCCTTGCCGTGCACTGCCTAGCCTTGCGTTTTCGTGCCTTACCCTTTTTTCCCCTTGCCGTGCCGTGCCTTTTGTTACACTTGCCTTGCCTTGCTTTGCTTTGCCTTCCTTTCCTTCCGTTACTCTTTCCTTGCCTAGCCGTGCATTGCCTAGCCTTGCGTTGTCGTGCATTAGCCTTGCCTCGCCTGACCGTGCCTTGCCTTGCGTTACCCTTTCCTTCCCTTGCCGTGCATTGCCTAGCCGTGCGTTGTCTTGCCTTAGCCTTGTTTCCCCTTGCTGTGCCGTTTCTTCCGTTACACTTGCCTTGCCTTACTTTGCCTTGCCTTCCTTTCCTTCCGTTACTCTTTCCTTGCCTAGCCGTGCACTGCCTAGACTTGCGTTGTCGTGCCTTAGCCTTGGCTCGCCTGACAGTGCCTTGCCTTGCGTTACCCTTTCCTTGCCTTGCCGTGCATTGCCTAGCCGAGCGTTGTCGTGCATTAGCCTTCCCTTGCCTCACCGTGCCTTGCTTTGCGTTACCCTTTCCTTGCCTTGCCATGCATTGCCTAGCCGTGCGTTGCCGTGCCTTACCCTTGTTTCCCCTTGCCGTGGCTTGCCTTTTGTTACACTTGCCTTTCCTTGCTTTGCCTTGCTTTCCTCTCCTTCCGTTACTCTTTCCTTGCCTAGCCGTGCACTGCCTAGACTTGCGTTGTCGTGCCTTAGCCTTGCCTCGCCTCACCGTGCCTTGCCTTGCGTTACCCTTTCCTTGCCTTGCCGTGCATTGCCTAGTCCTGCGTTGTCGTGCCTTAGGCTTGTTTCCCCTTACCGTGCCGTTCCTTCCGTTACCCTTGCCTTCCCTTGCTTTCCCTTGCCTTTCTTTCCTTCCGTTACTCTTTCCTTGCCTTGCCGAGCACTGCCTAGCCTTGCGTTGTCGTGCATTAGCCTTGCCTCGCCTGACCGTGCATTGCCTTGCGTTACCCTTTCCTTCCCTTGCCGTGCATTGCCTAGTCCTGAGTTGTCGTGCCTTAGCCTTGTTTCCGCTTACCGTGCCGTTCCTTCATTCACCTTTGCCTTCCCTTGCCTTCCTTGCCTTCCGTTACTCTTTGCTTGCCTTCCGTGCATTGCCTAGCCTTGCGTTGTCCTGCCTTAGCCTTGCCTCGCCTGACCGTGCCTTGCCTTGCGTTACCCTTTCCTTGCCTAGCCGTGCACTGCCTAGCCGTGCGTTGTCGTGCCTTAGCCTTGTTTCCCCTTGCCGTGCCGTGCCTTTTGTTGCACTTGCCTTGCCTTGCTTTGCTTTGCCTTCCTTTCCTTCCGTTACTCTTTCCTTGCCTAGCCGTGCACTGCCTAGACTTGCGTTGTCGTGCCTTAGCCTTGGCTCGCCTGACCGTGCCTTGCCTTGCGTTATGCTTTCCTTACCTTGCCGTGCATTGCCTAGCCCTGCATTGTCGTGCATTAGCCTTGCCTTTCCTCACCGTGCCTTGCCTTGCGTTACCCTTTCCTTGCCTTGCCGTGCATTGCCTAGTCCTGCGTTGTCGTGCCTTAGGCTTTTTTCCCCTTAACGTGCCGTTCCGTCCGTTGCCCTTGCCTACCCTTGCTTTCCCTTGCCTTCCTTGCCTTCCGTTACTCTTTACTTACCTTCCGTGCATTGCCTAGCCTTGCGTTGTCGTGCCTTAGCCTTGCGTCGCCTGACCGTGCCTTGCCTTGCGTTACCCTTTCTTTGCCTTGCCGTGCATTGCCTAGTCCTGCGTTGTCGTGCCTTAGCCTTGTTTCCCCGTACCGTGCCGTTCCTTCCGTTAGCCTTGCCTTCCCTTGCTTTCCCTTGCCTTTCTTTCCTTCCGTTACTCTTTCCTTGCCTAGCCGTGCACTGCCTAGCCGTGCGTTGTCGTGCCTTAGCCTTGTTTCCCCTTGCTGTGCCGTTCCTTCCGTTACACTTGACTTGCCTTTCTTTGCCTTGCCTTCCTTTCCTTCCGTTACTCTTTCCTTGCCTAGCCGTGCATTGCCTAGCCTTGCGTTGTCGTGCATTAGCCTTGCCTCGCCTGACCGTGCCTTGCCTTGCGTTACCCTTTCCTTGCCTTGCCTTGCATTGCCTAGTCCTGAGTTGTCGTGCCTTAGCCTTGTTTCCGCTTACCGTGCCGTTCCTTCCTTTACCTTTGCCTTCCCTTGCCTTCCTTGCCTTCCGTTACTCTTTGCTTGCCTTCCGTGCATTGCCTAGCCTTGCGTTGTCCTGCCTTAGCCTTGCCTCGCCTGACCGTGCCTTGCCTTGCGTTACCCTTTCCTTGCCTTGCCGTGCATTGCCTAATCCTGCGTTGTCGTGCCTTAGCCTTGTTTCCCCTTACCGTGCCGTTCCTTCCGTTACCCTTGCCTTCCCTTGCTTTCCCTTGCCTTTCTTTCCTTCCCTTACTCTTTCCTTGCCTTGCCGAGCACTGCCTAGCCTTGCGTTGTCGTGCATTAGCCTTGCCTCGCCTGACCGTGCCTTGCTTTGCGTTATGCTTTCCTTGCCTTGCCGTGCATTGCCTAGCCCTGCATTGTCGTGCATTAGCCTTGCCTTTCCTCACCGTGCCTTGCCTTGCGTTACCCTTTCCTTGCTTGGCCGTGCATTGCCTAGCCGTGCGTTGCCGTGCCTTACCCTTGTTTCCCCTTGCCGTGCCTTGCCTTTTGTTACACTTGCCTTGCCTTGCTTTGCCTTGCCTTCCTCTCCTTCCGTTACTCTTTCCTTGCCTAGCCGTGCATTGCCTAGCCTTGCGTTGTCGTGCATTAGCCTTGCCTCGCCTGACCGTGCCTTGCCTTGCGTTACGCTTTCTTTGCCTTGCCGTGCATTGCCTAGTCCTGCGTTGTCGTGCCTTAGCCTTGTTTCCCCTTACCGTGCCGTTCCTTCCGTTACCCTTGCCTTCCCTTGCTTTCCCTTGCCTTTCTTTCCTTCCGTTACTCTTTCCTTGCCTTGCCGAGCACTGCCTAGCCTTGCGTTGTCGTGCATTAGCCTTGCCTCGCCTGACCGTGCCTTGCCTTGCGTTATGCTTTCCTTCCATTGCCGTGCATTGCCTAGCCCTGCATTGTCGTGCATTAGCCTTGCCTTTCCTCACCGTGCCTTGCCTTGCGTTACCCTTTCCTTGCTTGGCCGTGCATTGCCTAGCCGTGCTTTTTCGTGCATTAGCGTTGCCTCGCCTGACCGTGCCTTGCCTTGCGTTACCCTTTCCTTGCCTTGCCGTGCATTGCCTAGTCCTGCGTTGTCGTGCCTTAGGCTTGTTTCCCCTTAACGTGCCGTTCCGTCCGTTGCCCTTGCCTACCCTTGCTTTCCCTTGCCTTCCTTGCCTTCCGTTACTCTTTACTTACCTTCCGTGCATTGCCTAGCCTTGCGTTGTCGTGCCTTAGCCTTGCGTCGCCTGACCGTGCCTTGCCTTGCTTTACCCTTTCTTTGCCTTGCCGTGCATTGCCGAGTCCTGCGTTGTCGTGCCTTAGCCTTGTTTCCCCGTACCGTGCCGTTCCTTCCGTTAGCCTTGCCTTCCCTTGCTTTCCCTTGCCTTTCTTTCCTTCCGTTACTCTTTCCTTGCCTAGCCGTGCACTGCCTAGCCGTGCGTTGTCGTGCCTTAGCCTTGTTTCCCCTTGCTGTGCCGTTCCTTCCGTTACACTTGCCTTGCCTTTCTTTGCCTTGCCTTCCTTTCCTTCCGTTACTCTTTCCTTGCCTAGCCGTGCAATGCCTAGCCTTGCGTTGTCGTGCATTAGCCTTCCCTTGCCTCACCGTACCTTGCCTTGCGTTACCCTTTCCTTGCATTGCCGTGCAATGCCTAGCCTTGCGTTGACGTGCCTTACCCTTGTTTCCCCTTGCCGTGCCGTGCCTTTTGTTACACTTGCCTTGCCTTGCTTTGCTTTGCCTTCCTTTCCTTCCGTTACTCTTTCCTTGCCTAGCCGTGCATTGCCTAGCCTTGCGTTGTCGTGCATTAGCCTTGCCTCGCCTGACCGTGCCTTGCCTTGCGTTACCCTTTCCTTCCCTTGCCGTGCATTGCCTAGCCGTGCGTTGTCTTGCCTTAGCCTTGTTTCCCCTTGCTGTGCCGTTTCTTCCGTTACACTTGCCTTGCCTTACTTTGCCTTGCCTTCCCTTCCTTCCGTTACTCTTTCCTTGCCTAGCCGTGCACTGCCTAGACTTGCGTTGTCGTGCCTTAGCCTTGGCTCGCCTGACCGTGCCTTGCCTTGCGTTACCCTTTCCTTGCTTGGCCGTGCATTGCCTAGCCGTGCGTTGCCGTGCCTTACCCTTGTTTCCCCTTGCCTTGCCTTGCCTTTTGTTACACTTGCCTTGCCTTGCTTTGCCTTGCCTTCCTCTCCTTCCGTTACTCTTTCCTTGCCTAGCCGTGCATTGCCTAGCCTTGCGTTGTCGTGCATTAGCCTTGCCTCGCCTGACCGTGCCTTGCCTTGCGTTACCCTTTCTTTGCCTTGCCGTGCATTGCCTAGTCCTGCGTTGTCGTGCCTTAGCCTTGTTTCCCCTTACCGTGCCGTTCCTTCCGTTACCCTTGCCTTCCCTTCCTTTCCCTTGCCTTTCTTTCCTTCCGTTACTCTTTCCTTGCCTTGCCGAGCACTGCCTAGCCTTGCGTTGTCGTGCATTAGCCTTGCCTCGCCTGACCGTGCCTTGCCTTGCGTTATGCTTTCCTTGCCTTGCCGTGCATTGCCTAGCCCTGCATTGTCGTGCATTAGCCTTGCCTTTCCTCACCGTGCCTTGCCTTGCGTTACCCTTTCCTTGCTTGGCCGTGCATTGCCTAGCCGTGCGTTGCCGTGCCTTACCCTTGTTTCCCCTTGCCGTGCCTTGCCTTTTGTTACACTTGCCTTGCCTTGCTTTGCCTTGCCTTCCTCTCCTTCCGTTACTCTTTCCTTGCCTAGCCGTGCATTGCCTAGCCTTGCGTTGTCGTGCATTAGCCTTGCCTCGCCTGACCGTGCCTTGCCTTGCGTTACCCTTTCTTTGCCTTGCCGTGCATTGCCTAGTCCTGCGTTGTCGTGCCTTAGCCTTGTTTCCCTTTACCGTGCCGTTCCTTCCGTTACCCTTGCCTTCCCTTGCTTTCCCTTGCCTTTCTTTCCTTCCGTTACTCTTTCCTTGCCTTGCCGAGCACTGCCTAGCCTTGCGTTGTCGTGCCTTAGCCTTGCGTCGCCTGACCGTGCCTTGCCTTGCGTTACCCTTTCTTTGCCTTGCCGTGCATTGCCTAGTCCTGCGTTGTCGTGCCTTAGCCTTGTTTCCCCGTACCGTGCCGTTCCTTCCGTTAGCCTTGCCTTCCCTTGCTTTCCCTTGCCTTTCTTTCCTTCCGTTACTCTTTCCTTGCCTTGCCGTGCACTGCCTAGCCGTGCGTTGTCGTGCCTTAGCCTTGTTTCCCCTTGCCGTGCCGTTGCTTCCGTTCCTTCCGTTACACGTGCCTTGCCGTTCTTTGCCTTGCCTTCCTTTCCTTCCGTTACTCTTTCCTTGCCTAGCCGTGCACTGCCTAGACTTGCGTTGTCGTGCCTTAGCCTTGCCTCGCCTCACCGTGCCTTGCTTTGCGTTACCCTTTCCTTGCCTTGCCGTGCATTGCCTAGTCCTGCGTTGTCGTGCCTTAGCCTTGTTTCCCCTTACCGTGCCGTTGCTTCCGTTACCCTTTCCTTCCCTTGCTTTCCCTTGCCTTTCTTTCCTTCCGTTACTCTTTCCTTGCCTTGCCGAGCACTGCCTAGCCTTGCGTTGTCGTGCATTAGCCTTGCCTCGCCTGACCGTGCATTGCCTTGCGTTACCCTTTCCTTCCCTTGCCGTGCATTGCCTAGTCCTGAGTTTTCGTGCCTTAGCCTTGTTTCCGCTTACCGTGCCGTTCCTTCCTTTACCTTTGCCTTCCCTTGCCTTCCTTGCCTTCCGTTACTCTTTGCTTGCCTTCCGTGCATTGCCTAGCCTTGCGTTGTCCTGCCTTAGCCTTGCCTCGCCTGACCGTGCCTTGCCTTGCGTTACCCTTTCCTTGCCTTGCCGTGCATTGCCTAGTCCTGCGTTGTCGTGCCTTAGCCTTGTTTCCCCTTACCGTGCCGTTCCTTCCGTTACCTTTGCCTTCCCTTGCTTTCCCTTGCCTTTCTTTCCTTCCGTTACTCTTTCCTTGCCTTGCCGAGCACTGCCTAGCCTTGCGTTGTCGTGCATTAGCCTTGCCTCGCCTGACCGTGCCTTGCCTTGCGTTATGCTTTTACTTGCCTTGCCGTGCATTGCCTAGCCCTGCATTGTCGTGCATTAGCCTTGCCTTTCCTCACCGTGCCTTGCCTTGCGTTACCCTTTCCTTGCTTGGCCGTGCATTGCCTAGCCGTGCGTTGCCGTGCCTTACCCTTGTTTCCCCTTGCCGTGCCTTGCCTTTTGTTACACTTGCCTTGCCTTGCTTTGCCTTGCCTTCCTCTCCTGACCGTGCCTTGCCTTGCGTTACCCTTTCCTTGCTTGGCCGTGCATTGCCTAGCCGTGCGTTGCCGTGCATTAGCCTTGCCTCGCCTGACCGTGCCTTGCCTTGCGTTACCCTTTCCTTGCCTTGCCGTGCATTGCCTAGCCGTGCATTTTCGTGCATTAGCGTTGCCTCGCCTGACCGTGCCTTGCCTTGCGTTACCCTTTCCTTGCCTTGCCGTGCATTGCCTAGTCCTGCGTTGTCGTGCCTTAGGCTTGTTTCCCCTTAACGTGCCGTTCCGTCCGTTGCCCTTGCCTACCCTTGCTTTCCCTTGCCTTCCTTGCCTTCCGTTACTCTTTACTTACCTTCCGTGCATTGCCTAGCCTTGCGTTGTCGTGCCTTAGCCTTGCGTCCCCTGACCGTGCCTTGCCTTGCGTTACCCTTTCTTTGCCTTGCCGTGCATTGCCTAGTCCTGCGTTGTCGTGCCTTAGCCTTGTTTCCCCGTACCGTGCCGTTCCTTCCGTTAGCCTTGCCTTCCCTTGCTTTCCCTTGCCTTTCTTTCCTTCCGTTACTCTTTCCTTGCCTAGCCGTGCACTGCCTAGCCGTGCGTTGTCGTGCCTTAGCCTTGTTTCCCCTTGCTGTGCCGTTCCTTCCGTTACACTTGCCTTGCCTTTCTTTGCCTTGCCTTCCTTTCCTTCCGTTACTCTTTCCTTGCCTAGCTGTGCACTGCCTAGCCTTGCGTTGTCGTGCATTAGCCTTCCCTTGCCTCACCGTACCTTGCCTTGCGTTACCCTTTCCTTGCCTTGCCGTGCACTGCCTAGCCTTGCGTTGTCGTGCCTTACCCTTGTTTCCCCTTGCCGTGCCGTGCCTTTTGTTACACTTGCCTTGCCTTGCTTTGCTTTGCCTTCCTTTCCTTCCGTTACTCTTTCCTTGCCTAGCCGTACATTGCCTAGCCTTGCGTTGTCGTGCATTAGCCTTGCCTCGCCTGACCGTGCCTTGCCTTGCGTTACGCTTTCTTTGCCTTGCCGTGCATTGCCTAGCCGTGCGTTGCCTTGCCTTAGCCTTGTTTCCCCTTGCTGTGCCGTTTCTTCCGTTACACTTGCCTTGCCTTACTTTGCCTTGCCTTCCTTTCCTTCCGTTACTCTTTCCTTGCCTAGCCGTGCACTGCCTAGACTTGCGTTGTCGTGCCTTAGCCTTGGCTCGCCTGACAGTGCCTTGCCTTGCGTTACCCTTTCCTTGCCTTGCCGTGCATTGCCTAGCCGAGCGTTGTCGTGCATTAGCCTTCCCTTGCCTCACTGTGCCTTGCCTTGCGTTACCCTTTCCTTGCCTTGCCGTGCATTGCCTAGTCCTGCGTTGTCGTGCCTTAGGCTTGTTTCCCCTTAACGTGCCGTTCCGTCCGTTGCCCTTGCCTACCCTTGCTTTCCCTTGCCTTCCTTGCCTTCCGTTACTCTTTACTTACCTTCCGTGCATTGCCTAGCCTTGCGTTGTCGTGCCTTAGCCTTGCGTCGCCTGACCGTGCCTTGCCTTGCGTTACCCTTTCTTTGCCTTACCGTGCATTGCCTAGTCCTGCGTTGTCGTGCCTTAGCCTTGTTTCCCCGTACCGTGCCGTTCCTTCCGTTAGCCTTGCCTTCCCTTGCTTTCCCTTGCCTTTCTTTCCTTCCGTTACTCTTTCCTTGCCTAGCCGTGCACTGCCTAGCCGTGCGTTGTCGTGCCTTAGCCTTGTTTCCCCTTGCTGTGCCGTTCCTTCCGTTACACTTGACTTGCCTTTCTTTGCCTTGCCTTCCTTTCCTTCCGTTACTCTTTCCTTGCCTAGCCGTGCATTGCCTAGCCTTGCGTTGTCGTGCATTAGCCTTGCCTCGCCTGACCGTGCCTTGCCTTGCGTTACCCTTTCCTTGCCTTGCCGTGCATTGCCTAGTCCTGAGTTGTCGTGCCTTAGCCTTGTTTCCGCTTACCGTGCCGTTCCTTCCTTTACCTTTGCCTGCCCTTGCCTTCCTTGCCTTCCGTTACTCTTTGCTTGCCTTCCGTGCATTTCCTAGCCTTGCGTTGTCCTGCCTTAGCCTTGCCTCGCCTGACCGTGCCTTGCCTTGCGTTACCCTTTCCTTGCCTTGCCGTGCATTGCCTAGTCCTGCGTTGTCGTGCCTTAGCCTTGTTTCCCCTTACCGTGCCGTTCCTTCCGTTACCCTTGCCTTCCCTTGCTTTCCCTTGCCTTTCTTTCCTTCCGTTACTCTTTCCTTGCCTTGCCGAGCACTGCCTAGCCTTGCGTTGTCGTGCATTAGCCTTGCCTCGCCTGACCGTGCCTTGCCTTGCGTTATGCTTTCCTTGCCTTGCCGTGCATTGCCTAGCCCTGCATTGTCGTGCATTAGCCTTGCCTTTCCTCACCGTGCCTTGCCTTGCGTTACCCTTTCATTGCTTGGCCGTGCATTGCCTAGCCGTGCGTTGCCGTTCCTTACCCTTCCCTCGCCTGACCGTGCCTTGCTTTGCGTTATGCTTTCCTTGCCTTGCCGTGCATTGCCTAGCCCTGCATTGTCGTGCATTAGCCTTGCCTTTCCTCACCGTGCCTTGCCTTGCGTTACCCTTTCCTTGCTTGGCCGTGCATTGCCTAGCCGTGCGTTGCCGTGCCTTACCCTTGTTTCCCCTTGCCGTGCCTTGCCTTTTGTTACACTTGCCTTGCCTTGCTTTGCCTTGCCTTCCTCTCCTTCCGTTACTCTTTCCTTGCCTAGCCGTGCATTGCCTAGCCTTGCGTTGTCGTGCATTAGCCTTGCCTCGCCTGACCGTGCCTTGCCTTGCGTTACGCTTTCTTTGCCTTGCCGTGCATTGCCTAGTCCTGCGTTGTCGTGCCTTAGCCTTGTTTCCCCTTACCGTGCCGTTCCTTCCGTTACCCTTGCCTTCCCTTGCTTTCCCTTGCCTTTCTTTCCTTCCGTTACTCTTTCCTTGCCTTGCCGAGCACTGCCTAGCCTTGCGTTGTCGTGCATTAGCCTTGCCTCGCCTGACCGTGCCTTGCCTTGCGTTATGCTTTCCTTCCCTTGCCGTGCATTGCCTAGCCCTGCATTGTCGTGCATTAGCCTTGCCTTTCCTCACCGTGCCTTGCCTTGCGTTACCCTTTCCTTGCTTGGCCGTGCATTGCCTAGCCGTGCGTTGCCGTGCCTTACCTTTGTTTCCCCTTGCCGTGCCTTGCCTTTTGTTACACTTGCCTTGGCTTGCTTTGCCTTGCCTTCCTCTCCTTCCGTTACCCTTTCTTTGCCTTGCCGTGCATTGCCTAGTCCTGCGTTGTCGTGCCTTAGCCTTGTTTCCCCTTACCGTGCCGTTCCTTCCGTTACCCTTGCCTTCCCTTGCTTTCCCTTGCCTTTCTTTCCTTCCGTTACTCTTTCCTTGCCTTGCCGAGCACTGCCTAGCCTTGCGTTGTCGTGCATGAGCCTTGCCTCGCCTGACCGTGCATTGCCTTGCGTTACCCTTTCCTTGCCTTGCCGTGCATTGCCTAGCCTTGCGTTGTCGTGCATTAGCCTTGCCTCGCCTGACCGTGCCTTGCCTTGCGTTACCCTTTCCTTGCCTTGCCGTGCATTGCCTAGCCGTGCTTTTTCGTGCATTAGCGTTGCCTCGCCTGACCGTGCCTTGCCTTGCGTTACCCTTTCCTTGCCTTGCCGTGCATTGCCTAGTCCTGCGTTGTCGTGCCTTAGGCTTGTTTCCCCTTAACGTGCCGTTCCGTCCGTTGCCCTTGCCTACCCTTGCTTTCCCTTGCCTTCCTTGCCTTCCGTTACTCTTTACTTACCTTCCGTGCATTGCCAAGCCTTGCGTTGTCGTGCCTTAGCCTTGCGTCGCCTGACCGTGCCTTGCCTTGCTTTACCCTTTCTTTGCCTTGCCGTGCATTGCCTAGTCCTGCGTTGTCGTGCCTTAGCCTTGTTTCCCCGTACCGTGCCGTTCCTTCCGTTAGCCTTGCCTTCCCTTGCTTTCCCTTGCCTTTCTTTCCTTCCGTTACTCTTTCCTTGCCTAGCCGTGCACTGCCTAGCCGTGCGTTGTCGTGCCTTAGCCTTGTTTCCCCTTGCCGTGCCGTGCCTTTTGTTGCACTTGCCTTGCCTTGCTTTGCTTTGCCTTCCTTTCCTTCCGTTACTCTTTCCTTGCCTAGCCGTGCATTGCCTAGCCTTGCGTTGTCGTGCATTAGCCTTGCCTCGCCTGACCGTGCCTTGCCTTGCGTTACCCTTTCCTTCCCTTGCCGTGCATTGCCTAGCCGTGCGTTGTCTTGCCTTAGCCTTGTTTCCCCTTGCTGTGCCGTTTCTTCCGTTACACTTGCCTTGCCTTAATTTGCCTTGCCTTCCTTTCCTTCCGTTACTCTTTCCTTGCCTAGCCGTGCACTGCCTAGACTTGCGTTGTCGTGCCTTAGCCTTGGCTCGCCTGACCGTGCCTTGCCTTGCGTTATGCTTTCCTTGCCTTGCCGTGCATTGCCTAGCCCTGCATTGTCGTGCATTAGCCTTGCCTTTCCTCACCGTGCCTTGCCTTGCGTTACCCTTTCCTTGCCTTGCCGTGCAATGCCTAGTCCTGCGTTGTCGTGCCTTAGGCTCCTTTCCCCTTAACGTGCCGTTCCGTCCGTTGCCCTTGCCTACCCTTGCTTTCCCTTGCCTTCCTTGCCTTCCGTTACTCTTTACTTACCTTCCGTGCATTGCCTAGCCTTGCGTTGTCGTGCCTTAGCCTTGCGTCGCCTGACCGTGCCTTGCCTTGCGTTACCCTTTCTTTGCCTTGCCGTGCATTGCCTAGTCCTGCGTTGTCGTGCCTTAGCCTTGTTTCCCCGTACCGTGCCGTTCCTTCCGTTAGCCTTGCCTTCCCTTGCTTTCCCTTGCCTTTCTTTCCTTCCGTTACTCTTTCCTTGCCTAGCCGTGCACTGCCTAGCCGTGCGTTGTCGTGCCTTAGCCTTGTTTCCCCTTGCTGTGCCGTTCCTTCCGTTACACTTGACTTGCCTTTCTTTGCCTTGCCTTCCTTTCCTTCCGTTACTCTTTCCTTGCCTAGCCGTGCATTGCCTAGCCTTGCGTTGTCGTGCATTAGCCTTGCCTCGCCTGACCGTGCCTTGCCTTGCGTTACCCTTTCCTTGCCTTGCCTTGCATTGCCTAGTCCTGAGTTGTCGTGCCTTAGCCTTGTTTCCGCTTACCGTGCCGTTCCTTCCTTTACCTTTGCCTTCCCTTGCCTTCCTTGCCTTCCGTTACTCTTTGCTTGCCTTCCGTGCATTGCCTAGCCTTGCGTTGTCCTGCCTTAGCCTTGCCTCGCCTGACCGTGCCTTGCCTTGCGTTACCCTTTCCTTGCCTTGCCGTGCATTGCCTAATCCTGCGTTGTCGTGCCTTAGCCTTGTTTCCCCTTACCGTGCCGTTCCTTCCGTTACCCTTGCCTTCCCTTGCTTTCCCTTGCCTTTCTTTCCTTCCCTTACTCTTTCCTTGCCTTGCCGAGCACTGCCTAGCCTTGCGTTGTCGTGCATTAGCCTTGCCTCGCCTGACCGTGCCTTGCTTTGCGTTATGCTTTCCTTGCCTTGCCGTGCATTGCCTAGCCCTGCATTGTCGTGCATTAGCCTTGCCTTTCCTCACCGTGCCTTGCCTTGCGTTACCCTTTCCTTGCTTGGCCGTGCATTGCCTAGCCGTGCGTTGCCGTGCCTTACCCTTGTTTCCCCTTGCCGTGCCTTGCCTTTTGTTACACTTGCCTTGCCTTGCTTTGCCTTGCCTTCCTCTCCTTCCGTTACTCTTTCCTTGCCTAGCCGTGCATTGCCTAGCCTTGCGTTGTCGTGCATTAGCCTTGCCTCGCCTGACCGTGCCTTGCCTTGCGTTACGCTTTCTTTGCCTTGCCGTGCATTGCCTAGTCCTGCGTTGTCGTGCCTTAGCCTTGTTTCCCCTTACCGTGCCGTTCCTTCCGTTACCCTTGCCTTCCCTTGCTTTCCCTTGCCTTTCTTTCCTTCCGTTACTCTTTCCTTGCCTTGCCGAGCACTGCCTAGCCTTGCGTTGTCGTGCATTAGCCTTGCCTCGCCTGACCGTGCCTTGCCTTGCGTTATGCTTTCCTTCCCTTGCCGTGCATTGCCTAGCCCTGCATTGTCGTGCATTAGCCTTGCCTTTCCTCACCGTGCCTTGCCTTGCGTTACCCTTTCCTTGCTTGGCCGTGCATTGCCTAGCCGTGCTTTTTCGTGCATTAGCGTTGCCTCGCCTGACCGTGCCTTGCCTTGCGTTACCCTTTCCTTGCCTTGCCGTGCATTGCCTAGTCCTGCGTTGTCGTGCCTTAGGCTTGTTTCCCCTTAACGTGCCGTTCCGTCCGTTGCCCTTGCCTACCCTTGCTTTCCCTTGCTTCCTTGCCTTCCGTTACTCTTTACTTACCTTCCGTGCATTGCCTAGCCTTGCGTTGTCGTGCCTTAGCCTTGCGTCGCCTGACCGTGCCTTGCCTTGCTTTACCCTTTCTTTGCCTTGCCGTGCATTGCCGAGTCCTGCGTTGTCGTGCCTTAGCCTTGTTTCCCCGTACCGTGCCGTTCCTTCCGTTAGCCTTGCCTTCCCTTGCTTTCCCTTGCCTTTCTTTCCTTCCGTTACTCTTTCCTTGCCTAGCCGTGCACTGCCTAGCCGTGCGTTGTCGTGCCTTAGCCTTGTTTCCCCTTGCTGTGCCGTTCCTTCCGTTACACTTGCCTTGCCTTTCTTTGCCTTGCCTTCCTTTCCTTCCGTTACTCTTTCCTTGCCTAGCCGTGCAATGCCTAGCCTTGCGTTGTCGTGCATTAGCCTTCCCTTGCCTCACCGTACCTTGCCTTGCGTTACCCTTTCCTTGCCTTGCCGTGCACTGCCTAGCCTTGCGTTGTCGTGCCTTACCCTTGTTTCCCCTTGCCGTGCCGTGCCTTTTGTTGCACTTGCCTTGCCTTGCTTTGCTTTGCCTTCCTTTCCTTCCGTTACTCTTTCCTTGCCTAGCCGTGCATTGCCTAGCCTTGCGTTGTCGTGCATTAGCCTTGCCTCGCCTGACCGTGCCTTGCCTTGCGTTATGCTTTCCTTCCCTTGCCGTGCATTGCCTAGCCGTGCGTTGTCTTGCCTTAGCCTTGTTTCCCCTTGCTGTGCCGTTTCTTGCGTTACACTTGCCTTGCCTTACTTTGCCTTGCCTTCCTTTCCTTCCGTTACTCTTTCCTTGCCTAGCCGTGCACTGCCTAGACTTGCGTTGTCGTGCCTTAGCCTTGGCTCGCCTGACCGTGCCTTGCCTTGCGTTACCCTTTCCTTGCTTGGCCGTGCATTGCCTAGCCGTGCGTTGCCGTGCCTTACCCTTGTTTCCCCTTGCCTTGCCTTGCCTTTTGTTACACTTGCCTTGCCTTGCTTTGCCTTGCCTTCCTCTCCTTCCGTTACTCTTTCCTTGCCTAGCCGTGCATTGCCTAGCCTTGCGTTGTCGTGCATTAGCCTTGCCTCGCCTGACCGTGCCTTGCCTTGCGTTACCCTTTCTTTGCCTTGCCGTGCATTGCCTAGTCCTGCGTTGTCGTGCCTTAGCCTTGTTTCCCCTTACCGTGCCGTTCCTTCCGTTACCCTTGCCTTCCCTTCCTTTCCTTTGCCTTTCTTTCCTTCCGTTACTCTTTCCTTGCCTTGCCGAGCACTGCCTAGCCTTGCGTTGTCGTGCATTAGCCTTGCCTCGCCTGACCGTGCCTTGCCTTGCGTTATGCTTTCCTTGCCTTGCCGTGCATTGCCTAGCCCTGCATTGTCGTGCATTAGCCTTGCCTTTCCTCACCGTGCCTTGCCTTGCGTTACCCTTTCCTTGCTTGGCCGTGCATTGCCTAGCCGTGCGTTGCCGTGCCTTACCCTTGTTTCCCCTTGCCGTGCCTTGCCTTTTGTTACACTTGCCTTGCCTTGCTTTGCCTTGCCTTCCTCTCCTTCCGTTACTCTTTCCTTGCCTAGCCGTGCATTGCCTAGCCTTGCGTTGTCGTGCATTAGCCTTGCCTCGCCTGACCGTGCCTTGCCTTGCGTTACCCTTTCTTTGCCTTGCCGTGCATTGCCTAGTCCTGCGTTGTCGTGCCTTAGCCTTGTTTCCCTTTACCGTGCCGTTCCTTCCGTTACCCTTGCCTTCCCTTGCTTTCCCTTGCCTTTCTTTCCTTCCGTTACTCTTTCCTTGCCTTGCCGAGCACTGCCTAGCCTTGCGTTGTCGTGCCTTAGCCTTGCGTCGCCTGACCGTGCCTTGCCTTGCGTTACCCTTTCTTTGCCTTGCCGTGCATTGCCTAGTCCTGCGTTGTCGTGCCTTAGCCTTGTTTCCCCGTACCGTGCCGTTCCTTCCGTTAGCCTTGCCTTCCCTTGCTTTCCCTTGCCTTTCTTTCCTTCCGTTACTCTTTCCTTGCCTAGCCGTGCACTGCCTAGCCGTGCGTTGTCGTGCCTTAACCTTGTTTCCCCTTGCTGTGCCGTTCCTTCCGTTACACTTGCCTTGCCTTTCTTTGCCTTGCCTTCCTTTCCTTCCGTTACTCTTTCCTTGCCTAGCCGTGCACTGCCTAGACTTGCGTTGTCGTGCCTTAGCCTTGGCTCGCCTGACAGTGCCTTGCCTTGCGTTACCCTTTCCTTGCCTTGCCGTGCATTGCCTAGCCGTGCGTTGCCGTGCCTTACCCTTGTTTCCCCTTGCCGTGGCTTGCCTTTTGTTACAATTGCCTTGCCTTGCTTTGCCTTGCTTTCCTCTCCTTCCGTTACTCTTTCCTTGCCTAGCCGTGCACTGCCTAGACTTGCGTTGTCGTGCCTTAGCCTTGCCTCGCCTCACCGTGCCTTGCTTTGCGTTACCCTTTCCTTGCCTTGCCGTGCATTGCCTAGTCCTGCGTTGTCGTGCCTTAGCCTTGTTTCCCCTTACCGTGCCGTTGCTTCCGTTACCCTTTCCTTCCCTTGCTTTCCCTTGCCTTTCTTTCCTTCCGTTACTCTTTCCTTGCCTTGCCGAGCACTGCCTAGCCTTGCGTTGTCGTGCATTAGCCTTGCCTCGCCTGACCGTGCATTGCCTTGCGTTACCCTTTCCTTCCCTTGCCGTGCATTGCCTAGTCCTGAGTTTTCGTGCCTTAGCCTTGTTTCCGCTTACCGTGCCGTTCCTTCCTTTACCTTTGCCTTCCCTTGCCTTCCTTGCCTTCCGTTACTCTTTGCTTGCCTTCCGTGCATTGCCTAGCCTTGCGTTGTCCTGCCTTAGCCTTGCCTCGCCTGACCGTGCCTTGCCTTGCGTTACCCTTTCCTTGCCTTGCCGTGCATTGCCTAGTCCTGCGTTGTCGTGCCTTAGCCTTGCCGTGCATTGCCTAGTCCTGCGTTGTCGTGCCTTAGCCTTGTTTCCCCTTACCGTGCCGTTCCTTCCGTTACCCTTGCCTTCCCTTGCTTTCCCTTGCCTTTCTTTCCTTCCGTTACTCTTTCCTTGCCTTGCCGAGCACTGCCTAGCCTTGCGTTGTCGTGCATTAGCCTTGCCTCGCCTGACCGTGCCTTGCCTTGCGTTATGCTTTTACTTGCCTTGCCGTGCATTGCCTAGCCCTGCATTGTCGTGCATTAGCCTTGCCTTTCCTCACCGTGCCTTGCCTTGCGTTACCCTTTCCTTGCTTGGCCGTGCATTGCCTAGCCGTGCGTTGCCGTGCCTTACCCTTGTTTCCCCTTGCCGTGCCTTGCCTTTTGTTACACTTGCCTTGCCTTGCTTTGCCTTGCCTTCCTCTCCTTCCGTTACCCTTTCCTTGCTTGGCCGTGCATTGCCTAGCCGTGCGTTGCCGTGCATTAGCCTTGCCTCGCCTGACCGTGCCTTGCCTTGCGTTACCCTTTCCTTGCCTTGCCGTGCATTGCCTAGCCGTGCCTGCGCGTTGCCTCGCCTGCCGTGCCTTGCCTTGCGTTACCCTTTCCTTGCCTTGCCGTGCATTGCCTAGTCCTGCGTTGTCGTGCCTTAGGCTTGTTTCCCCTTAACGTGCCGTTCCGTCCGTTGCCCTTGCCTACCCTTGCTTTCCCTTGCCTTCCTTGCCTTCCGTTACTCTTTACTTACCTTCCGTGCATTGCCTAGCCTTGCGTTGTCGTGCCTTAGCCTTGCGTCCCCTGACCGTGCCTTGCCTTGCGTTACCCTTTCTTTGCCTTGCCGTGCATTGCCTAGTCCTGCGTTGTCGTGCCTTAGCCTTGTTTCCCCGTACCGTGCCGTTCCTTCCGTTAGCCTTGCCTTCCCTTGCTTTCCCTTGCCTTTCTTTCCTTCCGTTACTCTTTCCTTGCCTAGCCGTGCACTGCCTAGCCGTGCGTTGTCGTGCCTTAGCCTTGTTTCCCCTTGCTGTGCCGTTCCTTCCGTTACACTTGCCTTGCCTTTCTTTGCCTTGCCTTCCTTTCCTTCCGTTACTCTTTCCTTGCCTAGCTGTGCACTGCCTAGCCTTGCGTTGTCGTGCATTAGCCTTCCCTTGCCTCACCGTACCTTGCCTTGCGTTACCCTTTCCTTGCCTTGCCGTGCACTGCCTAGCCTTGCGTTGTCGTGCCTTACCCTTGTTTCCCCTTGCCGTGCCGTGCCTTTTGTTACACTTGCCTTGCCTTGCTTTGCTTTGCCTTCCTTTCCTTCCGTTACTCTTTCCTTGCCTAGCCGTGCATTGCCTAGCCTTGCGTTGTCGTGCATTAGCCTTGCCTCGCCTGACCGTGCCTTGCCTTGCGTTACCCTTTCCTTCCCTTGCCGTGCATTGCCTAGCCGTGCGTTGTCTTGCCTTAGCCTTGTTTCCCCTTGCTGTGCCGTTTCTTCCGTTACACTTGCCTTGCCTTACTTTGCCTTGCCTTCCTTTCCTTCCGTTACTCTTTCCTTGCCTAGCCGTGCACTGCCTAGACTTGCGTTGTCGTGCCTTAGCCTTGGCTCGCCTGACAGTGCCTTGCCTTGCGTTACCCTTTCCTTGCCTTGCCGTGCATTGCCTAGCCGAGCGTTGTCGTGCATTAGCCTTCCCTTGCCTCACCGTGCCTTGCTTTGCGTTACCCTTTCCTTGCCTTGCCATGCATTGCCTAGCCGTGCGTTGCCGTGCCTTACCCTTGTTTCCCCTTGCCGTGGCTTGCCTTTTGTTACACTTGACTTGCATTGCTTTGCCTTGCTTTCCTCTCCTTCCGTTACTCTTTCCTTGCCTAGCCGTGCACTGCCTAGACTTGCGTTGTCGTGCCTTAGCCTTGCCTCGCCTCACCGTGCCTTGCCTTGCGTTACCCTTTCCTTGCCTTGCCGTGCATTGCCTAGTCCTGCGTTGTCGTGCCTTAGCCTTGTTTCCCCTTACCGTGCCGTTGCTTCCGTTACCCTTTCCTTCCCTTGCTTTCCCTTGCCTTTCTTCCCTTCCGTTACTCTTTCCTTGCCTTGCCGAGCACTGCCTAGCCTTGCGTTGTCGTGCATTAGCCTTGCCTCGCCTGACCGTGCATTGCCTTGCGTTACCCTTTCCTTCCCTTGCCGTGCATTGCCTAGTCCTGAGTTTTCGTGCCTTAGCCTTGTTTCCGCTTACCGTGCCGTTCCTTCCTTTACCTTTGCCTTCCCTTGCCTTCCTTGCCTTCCGTTACTCTTTGCTTGCCTTCCGTGCATTGCCTAGCCTTGCGTTGTCCTGCCTTAGCCTTGCCTCGCCTGACCGTGCCTTGCGTTGCGTTACCCTTTCCTTGCCTTGCCGTGCATTGCCTAGCCCTGCATTGTCGTGCATTAGCCTTGCCTCGCCTGACTGTGCCTTGCCTTGCGTTACGCTTTCTTTGCCTAGCCGTGCATTGCCTAGCCTTGCGTTGTCGTGCATTAGCCTTGCCTCGCCTGACCGTGCCTTGCCTTGCGTTACGCTTTCTTTGCCTTGCCGTGCATTGCCTAGTCCTGCGTTGTCGTGCCTTAGCCTTGTTTCCCCTTACCGTGCCGTTCCTTCCGTTACCCTTGCCTTCCCCTGCTTTCCCTTGCCTTTCTTTCCTTCCGTTACTCTTTCCTTGCCTTGCCGAGCACTGCCTAGCCTTGCGTTGTCGTCCATTAGCCTTGCCTCGCCTGACCGTGCCTTGCTTTGCGTTATGCTTTCCTTGCCTTGCCGTGCATTGCCTAGCCCTGCATTGTCGTGCATTAGCCTTGCCTTTCCTCACCGTGCCTTGCCTTGCGTTACCCTTTCCTTGCTTGGCCGTGCATTGCCTAGCCGTGCGTTGCCGTGCCTTACCCTTGTTTCCCCTTGCCGTGCCTTGCCTTTTGTTACACTTGCCTTGCCTTGCTTTGCCTTGCCTTCCTCTCCTTCCGTTACTCTTTCCTTGCCTAGCCGTGCATTGCCTAGCCTTGCGTTGTCGTGCATTAGCCTTGCCTCGCCTGACCGTGCCTTGCCTTGCGTTACCCTTTCTTTGACTTGCCGTGCTTTGCCTAGTCCTGCGTTGTCGTGCCTTAGCATTGTTTCCCCTTACCGTGCCGTTCCTTCCGTTACCCTTGCCTTCCCTTGCTTTCCCTTGCCTTTCTTTCCTTCCGTTACTCTTTCCTTGCCTTGCCGAGCACTGCCTAGCCTTGCGTTGTCGTGCATTAGCCTTGCCTCGCCTGACCGTGCTTGCCTTGCGTTACCCTTTCCTTGCCTTGCCGTGCATTGCCTAGCCTGCGTTGTCGTGCTTAGCCTTGCTCGCCTTCCTTCCGTTACCCTTGCCTTCCCTTGCTTTCCCTTGCCTTTCTTTCCTTCCGTTACTCTTTCCTTGCCTTGCCGAGCACTGCCTAGCCTTGCGTTGTCGTGCTTGACCGTGCCTTGCCTGCGTTACTTGCCTTGCCGTGCATTGCCTAGCCTGCGTTGTCGTGCATTAGCCTTGCCTTGCCTCACCGTGCCTTTCTTTGCTTTACCCTTTCCTTGCCTTGCCATGCATTGCCTAGCCGTGCGTTGCCGTGCCTTACCCTTGTTTCCCCTTGCCGGTGCAGTGCCTAGTTCTGCGTTGTCGTGCCTTAGCCTTGTTTCCCCTTACCGTGCCGTTGCTTCCGTTACCCTTTCCTTCCCTTGCTTTCCCTTGCCTTTCTTTCCTTCCGTTACTCTTTCCTTGCCTTGCCGAGCACTGCCTAACCTTGCGTTGTCGTGCATTAGCCTTGCCTCGCCTGACCGTGCATTGCCTTGCGTTACCCTTTCCTTCCCTTGCCGTGCATTGCCTAGTCCTGAGTTGTCGTGCCTTAGCCTTGTTTCCGCTTACCGTGCCGTTCCTTCCTTTACCTTTGCCTTCCCTTGCCTTCCTTGCCTTCCGTTACTCTTTGCTTGCCTTCCGTGCATTGCCTAGCCTTGCGTTGTCCTGCCTTAGCCTTGCCTCGCCTGACCGTGCCTTGCCTTGCGTTACCCTTTCCTTGCCTTGCCGTGCATTGCCTAGTCCTGCGTTGTCGTGCCTTAGCCTTGTTTCCCCTTACCGTGCCGTTCCTTCCGTTACCCTTGCCTTCCCTTGCTTTCCCTTGCCTTTCTTTCCTTCCGTTACTCTTTCCTTGCCTTGCCGAGCACTGCCTAGCCTTGCGTTGTCGTGCATTAGCCTTGCCTCGCCTGACCGTGCCTTGCCTTGCGTTATGCTTTCCTTGCCTTGCCGTGCATTGCCTAGCCCTGCATTGTCGTGCATTAGCCTTGCCTTTCCTCACCGTGCCTTGCCTTGCGTTACCCTTTCCTTGCTTGGCCGTGCATTGCCTAGCCGTGCGTTGCCGTGCCTTACCCTTGTTTCCCCTTGCCGTGCCTTGCCTTTTGTTACACTTGCCTTGCCTTGCTTTGCCTTGCCTTCCTCTCCTTCCGTTACTCTTTCCTTGCCTAGCCGTGCATTGCATAGCCTTGCGTTTTCGTGCATTAGCCTTGCCTCGCCTGACCGTTCCTTGCCTTGCGTTACCCTTTCTTTGCCTTGCCGTGCATTGCCTAGTCCTGCGTTGTCGTGCCTTAGCCTTGTTTCCCCTTACCGTGCCGTTCCTTCCGTTACCCTTGCCTTCCCTTGCTTTCCCTTGCCTTTCTTTCCTTCCGTTACTCTTTCCTTGCTTTGCCGAGCACTGCCTAGCCTTGCGTTGTCGTGCATTAGCCTTGCCTCGCCTGACCGTGCATTGCCTTGCGTTACCCTTTCCTTGCCTTGCCGTGCATTGCCTAGCCTTGCGTTGTCGTGCATTAGCCTTGCCTCGCCTGACCGTGCCTTGCCTTGCGTTATCCTTTCCTTGCCTTGCCGTGCATTGCCTAGCCGTCCTTTTTCGTGCATTAGCGTTGCCTCGCCTGACCGTGCCTTGCCTTGCGTTACCCTTTCCTTGCCTTGCCGTGCATTGCCTAGTCCTGCGTTGTCGTGCCTTAGGCTTGTTTCCCCTTAACGTGCCGTTCCGTCCGTTGCCCTTGCCTACCCTTGCTTTCCCTTGCCGTCCTTTCCTTCCATTACTCTTTACTTACCTTCCGTACATTGCCTAGCCTTGCGTTGTCGTGCCTTAGCCTTGCGTCGCCTGACCGTGCCTTGCCTTGCGTTACCCTTTCTTTGCCTTGCCGTGCATTGCCTAGTCCTGCGTTGTCGTGCATTAGCCTTGTTTCCCCGTACCGTGCCGTTCCTTCCGTTAGCCTTGCCTTCCCTTGCTTTCCCTTGCCTTTCTTTCCTTCCGTTACTCTTTCCTTGCCTAGCCGTGCACTGCCTAGCCGTGAGTTGTCGTGCCTTAGCCTTGTTTCCCCTTGCTGTGCCGTTCCTTCCGTTACACTTGCCTTGCCTTTCTTTGCCTTGCCTTCCTTTCCTTCCGTTACTCTTTCCTTGCCTAGCCGTGCATTGCCTAGCCTTGCGTTGTCGTGCATTAGCCTTGCCTCGCCTGACCGTGCCTTGCCTTGCGTTACCCTTTCCTTGCCTTGCCGTGCATTGCCTAGTCCTGAGTTGTCGTGAGTTAGCCTTGTTTCCGCTTACCGTGCCGTTCCTTCCTTTACCTTTGCCTTCCCTTGCCTTCCTTGCCTTCCGTTACTCTTTGCTTGCCTTCCGTGCATTGCCTAGCCTTGCGTTGTCCTGCCTTAGCCTTGCCTCGCCTGACCGTGCCTTGCCTTGCGTTACCCTTTCCTTGCTTGGCCGTGCATTGCCTAGCCGTGCGTTGCCGTGCCTTACCCTTATTTCCCCTTGCCGTGCCTTGCCTTTTGTTACACTTGCCTTGCCTTGCTTTGCCTTGCCTTCCTCTCCTTCCGTTACTCTTTCCTTGCCTAGCCGTGCATTGCCTAGCCTTGCGTTGTCGTGCATTAGCCTTGCCTCACCTGACCGTGCCTTGCCTTGCGTTACCCTTTCTTTGCCTTGCCGTGCATTGCCTAGTCCTGCGTTGTCGTGCCTTAGCCTTGTTTCCCCTTACCGTGCCGTTCCTTCCGTTACCCTTGCCTTCCCTTGCTTTCCCTTGCCTTTCTTTCCTTCCGTTACTCTTTCCTTGCCTTGCCGAGCACTGCCTAGCCTTGCGTTGTCGTGCATTAGCCTTGCCTCGCCTGACCGGCCTTGCCTTGCGTTACCCTTTCCTTGCCTTGCCGTGCATTGCCTAGCCGTGCTTTTCCGTGCATTAGCGTTGCCTCGCCTGACCGTGCCTTGCCTTGCGTTACCCTTTCCTTGCCTTGCCGTGCATTGCCTAGTCCTGCGTTGTCGTGCCTTAGGCTTGTTTCCCCTTAACGTGCCGTTCCGTCCGTTGCCCTTGCCTACCCTTGCTTTCCCTTGCCTTCCTTGCCTTCCGTTACTCTTTACTTACCTTCCGTGCATTGCCTAGCCTTGCGTTGTCGTGCCTTAGCCTTGCGTCGCCTGACGGTGCCTTGCCTTGCGTTACCCTTTCTTTGCCATGCCGTGCATTGCCTAGTCCTGCGTTGTCGTGCCTTAGCCTTGTTTCCCCGTACCGTGCCGTTCCTTCCGTTAGCCTTGCCTTCCCTTGCTTTCCGTTGCCTTTCTTTCCTTCCGTTACTCTTTCCTTGCCTAGCCGTGCACTGCCTAGCCGTGCGTTGTCGTGCCTTAGCTTTGTTTCCCCTTGCTGTGCCGTTCCTTCCGTTACACTTGCATTGCCTTTCTTTGCCTTGCCTTCCTTTCCTTCCGTTACTCTTTCCTTGCCTAGCTGTGCACTGCCTAGCCTTGCGTTGTAGTGCATTAGCCTTCCCTTGCCTCACCGTACCTTGCCTTGCGTTACCCTTTCCTTGCCTTGCCGTGCACTGCCTAGCCTTGCGTTGTCGTGCCTTACCCTTGTTTTCCCTTGCCGTGCCGTGCCTTTTGTTACACTTGCCTTGCCTTGCATTGCTTTGCCTTCCTTTCCTTCCGTTACTCTTTCCTTGCCTAGCCGTGCATTGCCTAGCCTTGCGTTGTCGTGCATTAGCCTTGCCTCGCCTGACCGTGCCTTGCCTTGCGTTACCCTTTCCTTCCCTTGCCGTGCATTGCCTAGCCGTGCGTTGTCTTGCCTTAGCCTTGTTTCCCCTTGCCGTGCCTTGCCTTTTGTTACACTTGCCTTGCCTTGCTTTGCCTTGCCTTCCTCTCCTTCCGTTACTCTTTCCTTGCCTAGCCGTGCACTGCCTAGCCTTGCGTTGTCGTGCATTAGCCTTGCCTCGCCTGACCGTGCCTTGCCTTGCGTTACCCTTTCCTTGCCTTGCCGTGCATTGCCTAGTCCTGCGTTGTCGTGCCTTAGCCTTGTTTCCCCTTACCGTGCCGTTCCTTCCGTTACCCTTGCCTTCCCTTGCTTTCCCTTGCCTTTCTTTCCTTCCGTTACTCTTTCCTTGCCTTGCCGAGCACTGCCTAGCCTTGCGTTGTCGTGCATTAGCCTTGCCTCGCCTGACCGTGCATGGCCTTGCGTTACCCTTTCCTTGCCTTGCCGTGCATTGCCTAGCCTTGCGTTGTCGTGCCTTAGCCTTGCGTCGCCTGACCGTGCCTTGCCTTGCGTTACCCTTTCTTTGCCTTGCCGTGCATTGCCTAGTCCTGCGTTGTCGTGCCTTAGCCTTGGTTCCCCGTACCGTGCCGTTCCTTCCGTTAGCCTTGCCTTCCCTTGCTTTCCCTTGCCTTTCTTTCCTTCCGTTACTCTTTCCTTGCCTAGCCGTGCACTGCCTAGCCGTGCGTTGTCGTGCCTTAGCCTTGTTTCCCCTTGCTGTGCCGTTCCTTCCGTTACACTTGCCTTGCCTTTCTTTGCCTTGCCTTCCTTTCCTTCCGTTACTCTTTCCTTGCCTAGCCGTGCATTGCCTAGCCTTGCGTTGTCGTGCATTAGCCTTGCCTCGCCTGACCGTGCCTTGCCTTGCGTTACCCTTTCCTTGCCTTGCCGTGCATTGCCTAGCCGTGCTTTTTCGTGCATTAGCGTTGCCTCGCCTGACCGTGCCTTGCCTTGCGTTACCCTTTCCTTGCCTTGCCGTGCATTGCCTAGTCCTGCGTTGTCGTGCCTTAGCCTTGTTTCCCCTTACCGTGCCGTTCCTTCCGTTACCCTTGCCTTCCCTTGCTTTCCCTTCCTTTCTTTCCTTCCGTTACTCTTTCCTTGCCTTGCCGAACACTGCCTAGCCTTGCGTTGTCGTGCATTAGCCTTGCCTCGCCTGACCGTGCCTTGCCTTGCGTTATGCTTTCCTTGCCTTGCCGTGCATTGCCTAGCCCTGCATTTTCGTGCATTAGCCTTGCCTTTCCTCACCGTGCCTTGCCTTGCGTTACCCTTTCCTTGCTTGGCCGTGCATTGCCTAGCCGTGCGTTGCCGTGCCTTACCCTTGTTTCCCCTTGCCGTGCCTTGCCTTTTGTTACACTTGCCTTGCCTTGCTTTGCCTTGCCTTCCTCTCCTTCCGTTACTCTTTCCTTGCCTAGCCGTGCATTGCCTAGCCTTGCGTTGTCGTGCATTAGCCTTGCCTCGCCTGACCGTGCCTTGCCTTGCGTTACCCTTTCCTTCCCTTGCCGTGCATTGCCTAGTCCTGAGTTGTCGTGCCTTAGCCTTGTTTCCGCTTACCGTGCCGTTCCTTCCTTTACCTTTGCCTTCCCTTGCCTTCCTTGCCTTCCGTTACTCTTTGCTTGCCTTCCGTGCATTGCCTAGCCTTGCGTTGTCCTGCCTTAGCCTTGCCTCGCCTGACCGTGCCTTGCCTTGCGTTACACTTTCCTTGCCTTGCCGTGCATTGCCTAGTCCTGCGTTGTCGTGCCTTAGCCTTGTTTCCCCTTACCGTGCCGTTCCTTCCGTTACCCTTGCCTTCCCTTGCTTTCCCTTGCCTTTCTTTCCTTCCGTTACTCTTTCCTTGCCTTGCCGAGCACTGCCTAGCCTTGCGTTGTCGTGCATTAGCCTTGCCTCGCCTGACCGTGCCTTGCCTTGCGTTATGCTTTCCTTGCCTTGCCGTGCATTGCCTAGCCCTGCATTGTCGTGCATTAGCCTTGCCTTTCCTCACCGTGCCTTGCCTTGCGTTACCCTTTCCTTGCTTGGCCGTGCATTGCCTAGCCGTGCGTTGCCGTGCCTTACCCTTGTTTCCCCTTGCCGTGCCGTTGCCTTTTGTTACACTTGCCTTGCCTTGCTTTGCCTTGCCTTCCTTTCCTTCCGTTACTCTTTCCTTGCCTAGCCGTGCATTGCCTAGCCTTGCGTTGTCGTGCATTAGCCTTGCCTCGCCTGACCGTTCCTTGCCTTGCGTTACCCTTTCTTTGCCTTGCCGTGCATTGCCTAGTCCTGCGTTGTCGTGCCTTAGCCTTGTTTCCCCTTACCGTGCCGTTCCTTCCGTTACCCTTGCCTTCCCTTGCTTTCCCTTGCCTTTCTTTCCTTCCGTTACTCTTTCCTTGCTTTGCCGAGCACTGCCTAGCCTTGCGTTGTCGTGCATTAGCCTTGCCTCGCCTGACCGTGCATTGCCTTGCGTTACCCTTTCCTTGCCTTGCCGTGCATTGCCTAGCCTTGCGTTGTCGTGCATTAGCCTTGCCTCGCCTGACCGTGCCTTGCCTTGCGTTACCCTTTCCTTGCCTTGCCGTGCATTGCCTAGCCGTGCACTTTTTCGTTGTCGTGCATTAGCGTTGCCTCGCCTGACCGTGCCTTGCCTTGCGTTACCCTTTCCTTGCCTTGCCGTGCATTGCCTAGTCCTGCGTTGTCGTGCCTTAGGCTTGTTTCCCCTTAACGTGCCGTTCCGTCCGTTGACCTTGCCTACCCTTGCTTTCCCTTGCCTTCCTTGCCTTCCATTACTCTTTACTTACCTTCCGTGCATTGCCTAGCCTTGCGTTGTCGTGCCTTAGCCTTGCGTCGCCTGACCGTGCCTTGCCTTGCTTTACCCTTTCTTTGCCTTGCCGTGCATTGCCTAGTCCTGCGTTGTCGTGCATTAGCCTTGTTTCCCCTTACCGTGCCGTTCCTTCCGTTAGCCTTGCCTTCCCTTGCTTTCCCTTGCCTTTCTTTCCTTCCGTTACTCTTTCCTTGCCTAGCCGTGCACTGCCTAGCCGTGCGTTGTCGTGCCTTAGCCTTGTTTCCCCTTGCCGTGCCGTGCCTTCCGTTACACTTGCCTTGCCTTTCTTTGCCTTGCCTTCCTTTCCTTCCGTTACTCTTTCCTTGCCTAGCCGTGCATTGCCTAGCCTTGCGTTGTCGTGCATTAGCCTTGCCTCGCCTGACCGGCCTTGCCTTGCGTTACCCTTTCCTTGCCTTGCCGTGCATTGCCTAGCCGTGCTTTTCCGTGCATTAGCTTTCCGTTGCCTCGCCTGACCGTGCCTTGCCTTGCGTTACCCTTTCCTTGCCTTGCCGTGCATTGCCTAGTCCTGCGTTGTCGTGCCTTAGGCTTGTTTCCCGTTAACGTGCCGTTCCGTCCGTTGCCCTTGCCTACCCTTGCTTTCCCTTGCCTTCCTTGCCTTCCGTTACTCTTTACTTACCTTCCGTGCATTGCCTAGCCTTGCGTTGTCGTGCCTTAGCCTTGCGTCGCCTGACGGTGCCTTGCCTTGCGTTACCCTTTCTTTGCCATGCCGTGCATTGCCTAGTCCTGCGTTGTCGTGCCTTAGCCTTGTTTCCCCGTACCGTGCCGTTCCTTCCGTTAGCCTTGCCTTCCCTTGCTTTCCGTTGCCTTTCTTTCCTTCCGTTACTCTTTCCTTGCCTAGCCGTGCACTGCCTAGCCGTGCGTTGTCGTGCCTTAGCTTTGTTTCCCCTTGCTGTGCCGTTCCTTCCGTTACACTTGCATTGCCTTTCTTTGCCTTGCCTTCCTTTCCTTCCGTTACTCTTTCCTTGCCTAGCTGTGCACTGCCTAGCCTTGCGTTGTAGTGCATTAGCCTTCCTTGCCTCACCGTACCTTGCCTTGCGTTACCCTTTCCTTGCCTTGCCGTGCACTGCCTAGCCTTGCGTTGTCGTGCCTTACCCTTGTTTTCCCTTGCCGTGCCGTGCCTTTTGTTACACTTGCCTTGCCTTGCATTGCTTTGCCTTCCTTTCCTTCCGTTACTCTTTCCTTGCCTAGCCGTGCATTGCCTAGCCTTGCGTTGTCGTGCATTAGCCTTGCCTCGCCTGACCGTGCCTTGCCTTGCGTTACCCTTTCCTTCCCTTGCCGTGCATTGCCTAGCCGTGCGTTGTCTTGCCTTAGCCTTGTTTCCCCTTGCCGTGCCGTTCCTTCCGTTACCCTTGCCTTCCCTTGCTTTCCCTTGCCTTTCTTTCCTTCCGTTACTCTTTCCTTGCCTTGCCGAGCACTGCCTAGCCTTGCGTTGTCGTGCATTAGCCTTGCCTCGCCTGACCGTGCCTTGCCTTGCGTTATGCTTTCCTTGCTTTGCCGTGCATTGCCTAGCCCTGCATTGTCGTGCATTAGCCTTGCCTTTCCTCACCGTGCCTTGCCTTGCGTTACCCTTTCCTTGCTTGGCGGTGCATTGCCTAGCCGTGCGTTGCCGTGCCTTACCCTTGTTTCCCCTTGCCGTGCCTTGCCTTTTGTTACACTTGCCTTGCGTTGCTTTGCCTTGCCTTCCTCTCCTTCCGTTACTCTTTCCTTGCCTAGCCGAGCATTGCCTAGCCTTGCGTTGTCGTGCCTTAGCCTTGCCTCCCCTGACCGTGCCTTGCTTTGCGTTACCCTTTCCTTGCCTTGCCGTGCATTGCCTAGCCTTGCGTTGTCGTGCCTTAGCCTTGTTTCCCCTTACCGTGCCGTTCCTTCCGTTACCCTTGCCTTCCCTTGCTTTCCCTTGCCTTTCTTTCCTTCCGTTACTCTTTCCTTGCCTTGCTGAGCACTGCCTAGCCTTGCGTTGTCGTGCATTAGCCTTGCCTCGCCTGACCGTGCCTTGCCTTGCGTTACCCTTTCCTTGCCTTGCCGTGCATTGCCTAGTCCTGCGTTGTCGTGCCTTAGGCTTGCGTCGCCTGACCGTGCCTTGCCTTGCGTTACCCTTTCTTTGCCTTGCCGTGCATTGCCTAGTCCTGCGTTGTCGTGCCTTAGCCTTGTTTCCCCGTACCGTGCCGTTCCTTCCGTTAGCCTTGCCTTCCCTTGCTTTCCCTTGCCTTTCTTTCCTTCCGTTACTCTTTCCTTGCCTAGCCGTGCACTGCCTAGCCGTGCGTTGTCGTGCCTTAGCCTTGTTTCCCCTTGCTGTGCCGTTCCTTCCGTTACTCTTTCCTTGCCTAGCCGTGCATTGCCTAGCCTTGCGTTGTCGTGCATTAGCCTTGCCTCGCCTGACCGTGCCTTGCCTTGCGTTACCCTTTCCTTGCTTGGCCGTGCATTGCCTAGCCGTGCTTTTTCGTGCATTAGCGTTGCCTCGCGTGACCGTGCCTTGCCTTGCGTTACCCTTTCCTTGCCTTGCCTTGCATTGCCTAGTCCTGAGTTGTCGTGCCTTAGCCTTGTTTCCGCTTACCGTGCCGTTCCTTCCTTTACCTTTGCCTTCCCTTGCCTTCCTTGCCTTCCGTTACTCTTTGCTTGCCTTCCGTGCATTGCCTAGCCTTGCGTTGTCCTGCCTTAGCCTTGCCTCGCCTGACCGTGCCTTGCCTTGCGTTACCCTTTCCTTGCCTTGCCGTGCATTGCCTAGTCCTGCGTTGTCGTGCCTTAGCCTTGTTTCCCCTTACCGTGCCGTTCCTTCCGTTACCCTTGCCTTCCCTTGCTTTCCCTTGCCTTTCTTTCCTTCCGTTACTCTTTCCTTGCCTTGCCGAGCACTGCCTAGCCTTGCGTTGTCGTGCATTAGCCTTGCCTCGCCTGACCGTGCCTTGCCTTGCGTTATGCTTTCCTTGCCTTGCCGTGCATTGCCTAGCCCTGCATTGTCGTGCATTAGCCTTGCCTTTCCTCACCGTGCCTTGCCTTGCGTTACCCATTCCTTGCTTGGCCGTGCATTGCCTAGCCGTGCGTTGCCGTGCCTTACCCTTGTTTCCCCTTGCCGTGCCTTGCCTTTTGTTACACTTGCCTTGCCTTGCTTTGCCTTGCCTTCCTCTCCTTCCGTTACTCTTTCCTTGCCTAGCCGTGCATTGCCTAGCCTTGCGTTGTCGTGCATTAGCCTTGCCTCGCCTGACCGTTCCTTGCCTTGCGTTACCCTTTCTTTGCCTTGCCGTGCATTGCCTAGTCCTGCGTTGTCGTGCCTTAGCCTTGTTTCCCCTTACCGTGCCGTTCCTTCCGTTACCCTTGCCTTCCCTTGCTTTCCCTTGCCTTTCTTTCCTTCCGTTACTCTTTCCTTGCTTTGCCGAGCACTGCCTAGCCTTGCGTTGTCGTGCATTAGCCTTGCCTCGCCTGACCGTGCATTGCCTTGCGTTACCCTTTCCCTTGCCTTGCCGTGCATTGCCTAGCCTTGCGTTGTCGTGCATTAGCCTTGCCTCGCCCTGTGCGTTCCTTCCGTTACCGTGCCTTGCCTTGCGTTACCCTTTCCTTGCCTTGCCGTGCATTGCCTAGCCTTGTCCTTTTTCGTGCATTAGCGTTGCCTCGCCTGACCGTGCCTTGCCTTGCGTTACCCTTTCCTTGCCTTGCCGTGCATTGCCTAGTCCTGCGTTGTCGTGCCTTAGGCTTGTTTCCCCTTAACGTGCCGTTCCGTCCGTTGCCCTTGCCTACCCTTGCTTTCCCTTGCCTTCCTTGCCTTCCATTACTCTTTACTTACCTTCCGTGCATTGCCTAGCCTTGCGTTGTCGTGCCTTAGCCTTGCGTCGCCTGACCGTGCCTTGCCTTGCGTTACCCTTTCTTTGCCTTGCCGTGCATTGCCTAGTCCTGCGTTGTCGTGCATTAGCCTTGTTTCCCCGTACCGTGCCGTTCCTTCCGTTAGCCTTGCCTTCCCTTGCTTTCCCTTGCCTTTCTTTCCTTCCGTTACTCTTTCCTTGCCTAGCCGTGCACTGCCTAGCCGTGCGTTGTCGTGCCTTAGCCTTGTTTCCCCTTGCTGTGCCGTTCCTTCCGTTACACTTGCCTTGCCTTTCTTTGCCTTGCCTTCCTTTCCTTCCGTTACTCTTTCCTTGCCTAGCCGTGCATTGCCTAGCCTTGCGTTGTCGTGCATTAGCCTTGCCTCGCCTGACCGTGCCTTGCCTTGCGTTACCCTTTCCTTGCCTTGCCGTGCATTGCCTAGTCCTGAGTTGTCGTGCCTTAGCCTTGTTTCCGCTTACCGTGCCGTTCCTTCCTTTACCTTTGCCTTCCCTTGCCTTCCTTGCCTTCCGTTACTCTTTGCTTGCCTTCCGTGCATTGCCTAGCCTTGCGTTGTCCTGCCTTAGCCTTGCCTCGCCTGACCGTGCCTTGCCTTGCGTTACCCTTTCCTTGCCTTGCCGTGCATTGCCTAATCCTGCGTTGTCGTGCCTTAGCCTTGTTTCCCCTTACCGTGCCGTTCCTTCCGTTACCCTTGCCTTCCCTTGCTTTCCCTTGCCTTTCTTTCCTTCCGTTACTCTTTCCTTGCCTTGCCGAGCACTGCCTAGCCTTGCGTTGTCGTGCATTAGCCTTGCCTCGCCTGACCGTGCCTTGCCTTGCGTTATGCTTTCCTTGCCTTGCCGTGCATTGCCTAGCCCTGCATTGTCGTGCATTAGCCTTGCCTTTCCTCACCGTGCCTTGCCTTGCGTTACCCTTTCCTTGCTTGGCCGTGCATTGCCTAGCCGTGCGTTGCCGTGCCTTACCCTTGTTTCCCCTTGCCGTGCCTTGCCTTTTGTTACACTTGCCTTGCCTTGCTTTGCCTTGCCTTCCTCTCCTTCCGTTACTCTTTCCTTGCCTAGCCGTGCACTGCCTAGCCGTGCGTTGTCGTGCCTTAGCTTTGTTTCCCCTTGCTGTGCCGTTCCTTCCGTTACACTTGCATTGCCTTTCTTTGCCTTGCCTTCCTTTCCTTCCGTTACTCTTTCCTTGCCTAGCTGTGCACTGCCTAGCCTTGCGTTGTAGTGCATTAGCCTTCCCTTGCCTCACCGTACCTTGCCTTGCGTTACCCTTTCCTTGCCTTGCCGTGCACTGCCTAGCCTTGCGTTGTCGTGCCTTACCCTTGTTTTCCCTTGCCGTGCCGTGCCTTTTGTTACACTTGCCTTGCCTTGCATTGCTTTGCCTTCCTTTCCTTCCGTTACTCTTTCCTTGCCTAGCCGTGCATTGCCTAGCCTTGCGTTGTCGTGCATTAGCCTTGCCTCGCCTGACCGTGCCTTGCCTTGCGTTAACCTTTCCTTCCCTTGCCGTGCATTGCCTAGCCGTGCGTTGTCTTGCCTTAGCCTTGTTTCCCCTTACCGTGCCGTTCCTTCCGTTACCCTTGCCTTCCCTTGCTTTCCCTTGCCTTTCTTTCCTTCCGTTACTCTTTCCTTGCCTTGCCGAGCACTGCCTAGCCTTGCGTTGTCGTGCATTAGCCTTGCCTCGCCTGACCGTGCCTTGCCTTGCGTTATGCTTTCCTTGCTTTGCCGTGCATTGCCTAGCCCTGCATTGTCGTGCATTAGCCTTGCCTTTCCTCACCGTGCCTTGCCTTGCGTTACCCTTTCCTTGCTTGGCGGTGCATTGCCTAGCCGTGCGTTTCCGTGCCTTACCCTTGTTTCCCCTTGCCGTGCCTTGCCTTTTGTTACACTTGCCTTGCCTTGCTTTGCCTTGCCTTCCTCTCCTTCCGTTACTCTTTCCTTGCCTAGCCGAGCAATGCCTAGCCTTGCGTTGTCGTGCATTAGCCTTGCCTCCCCTGACCGTGCCTTGCCTTGCGTTACCCTTTCCTTGCCTTGCCGTGCATTGCCTAGTCCTGCGTTGTCGTGCCTTAGCCTTGTTTCCCCTTCCCGTGCCGTTCCTTCCGTTACCCTTGCCTTCCCTTGCTTTCCCTTGCCTTTCTTTCCTTCCGTTACTCTTTCCTTGCCTTGCCGAGCACTGCCTAGCCTTGCGTTGTCGTGCATTAGCCTTGCCTCGCCTGACCGTGCATGGCCTTGCGTTACCCTTTCCTTGCCTTGCCGTGCATTGCCTAGCCTTGCGTTGTCGTGCCTTAGCCTTGCGTCGCCTGACCGTGCCTTGCCTTGCGTTACCCTTTCTTTGCCTTGCCGTGCATTGCCTAGTCCTGCGTTGTCGTGCCTTAGCCTTGTTTCCCCGTACCGTGCCGTTCCTTCCGTTAGCCTTGCCTTCCCTTGCTTTCCCTTGCCTTTCTTTCCTTCCGTTACTCTTTCCTTGCCTAGCCGTGCACTGCCTAGCCGTGCGTTGTCGTGCCTTAGCCTTGTTTCCCCTTGCTGTGCCGTTCCTTCCGTTACACTTGCCTTGCCTTTCTTTGCCTTGCCTTTCTTTCCTTCCGTTACTCTTTCCTTGCCTTGCCGTGCATTGCCTAGCCTTGCGTTGTCGTGCATTAGCCTTGCCTCGCCTGACCGTGCCTTGCCTTGCGTTACCCTTTCCTTGCCTTGCCGTGCATTGCCTAGCCGTGCTTTTTCGTGCATTAGCGTTGCCTCGCCTGACCGTGCCTTGCCTTGCGTTACCCTTTGCTTGCCTTGCCGTGCATTGCCTAGTCCTGCGTTGTCGTGCCTTAGCCTTGTTTCCCCTTACCGTGCCGTTCCTTCCGTTACCCTTGCCTTCCCTTGCTTTCCCTTCCCTTTCTTTCCTTCCGTTACTCTTTCCTTGCCTTGCCGAACACTGCCTAGCCTTGCGTTGTCGTGCATTAGCCTTGCCTCGCCTGACCGTGCCTTGCCTTGCGTTATGCTTTCCTTGCCTTGCCGTGCATTGCCTAGCCCTGCATTGTCGTGCATTAGCCTTGCCTTTCCTCACCGTGCCTTGCCTTGCGTTACCCTTTCCTTGCTTGGCCGTGCATTGCCTAGCCGTGCGTTGCCGTGCCTTACCCTTGTGTCCCCTTGCCGTGCTTTGCCTTTTGTTACACTTGCCTTGCCTTGCTTTGCCTTGCCTTCCTCTCCTTCCGTTACTCTTTCCTTGCCTAGCCGTGCATTGCCTAGCCTTGCGTTGTCGTGCATTAGCCTTGCCTCGCCTGACCGTGCCTTGCCTTGCGTTACCCTTTCTTTGCCTTGCCGTGCATTGCCTAGTCCTGCGTTGTCCTGCCTTAGCCTTGTTTCCCCTTACCGTGCCGTTCCTTCCGTTACCCTTGCCTTCCCTTGCTTTCCCTTGCCTTTCTTTCCTTCCGTTACTCTTTCCTTGCCTTGCCGAGCACTGCCTAGCCTTGCGTTGTCGTGCATTAGCCTTGCCTCGCCTGACCGTGCATTGCCTTGCGTTACCCTTTCCTTGCCTTGCCGTGCATTGCCTAGCCTTGCGTTGTCGTGCATTAGCCTTGCCTCGCCTGACCGTGCCTTGCCTTGCGTTACCCTTTCCTTGCCTTGCCGTGCATTGCCTAGCCGTGCTTTTTCGTGCATTAGCGTTGCCTCGCCTGACCGTGCCTTGCCTTGCGTTACCCTTTCCTTGCCTTGCCGTGCATTGCCTAGTCCTGCGTTGTCGTGCCTTAGGCTTGTTTCCCCTTAACGTGCCGTTCCGTCCGTTGCCCTTGCCTACCCTTGCTTTCCCTTGCCTTCCTTGCCTTCCGTTACTCTTTACTTACCTTCCGTGCATTGCCTAGCCTTGCGTTGTCGTGCCTTAGCCTTGCGTCGCCTGACCGTGCCTTGCCTTGCGTTACCCTTTCCTTCCCTTGCCGTGCATTGCCTAGCCGTGCGTTGTCTTGCCTTAGCCTTGTTTCCCCTTGCTGTGCCGTTTCTTCCGTTACACTTGCCTTGCCTTACTTTGCCTTGCCTTCCTTTCCTTCCGTTACTCTTTCCTTGCCTAGCCGTGCACTGCCTAGACTTGCGTTGTCGTGCCTTAGCCTTGGCTCGCCTGACAGTGCCTTGCCTTGCGTTACCCTTTCCTTGCCTTGCCGTGCATTGCCTAGCCGTGCGTTGCCGTGCCTTACCCTTGTTTCCCCTTGCCGTGGCTTGCCTTTTGTTACACTTGCCTTGCCTTGCTTTGCCTTGCTTTCCTCTCCTTCCGTTACTCTTTCCTTGCCTAGCCGTGCACTGCCTAGACTTGCGTTGTCGTGCCTTAGCCTTGCCTCGCCTCACCGTGCCTTGCTTTGCGTTACCCTTTCCTTGCCTTGCCGTGCATTGCCTAGTCCTGCGTTGTCGTGCCTTAGCCTTGTTTCCCCTTACCGTGCCTTTGCTTCCGTTACCCTTTCCTTCCCTTGCTTTCCCTTGCCTTTCTTTCCTTCCGTTACTCTTTCCTTGCCTTGCCGAGCACTGCCTAGCCTTGCGTTGTCGTGCATTAGCCTTGCCTCGCCTGACCGTGCATTGCCTTGCGTTACCCTTTCCTTCCCTTGCCGTGCATTGCCTAGTCCTGAGTTTTCGTGCCTTAGCCTTGTTTCCGCTTACCGTGCCGTTCCTTCCTTTACCTTTGCCTTCCCTTGCCTTCCTTGCCTTCCGTTACTCTTTGCTTGCCTTCCGTGCATTGCCTAGCCTTGCGTTGTCCTGCCTTAGCCTTGCCTCGCCTGACCGTGCCTTGCCTTGCGTTACCCTTTCCTTGCCTTGCCGTGCATTGCCTAGTCCTGCGTTGTCGTGCCTTAGCCTTGTTTCCCCTTACCGTGCCGTTCCTTCCGTTACCTTTGCCTTCCCTTGCTTTCCCTTGCCTTTCTTTCCTTCCGTTACTCTTTCCTTGCCTTTCCGAGCACTGCCTAGCCTTGCGTTGTCGTGCATTAGCCTTGCCTCGCCTGACCGTGCCTTGCCTTGCGTTATGCTTTTACTTGCCTTGCCGTGCATTGCCTAGCCCTGCATTGTCGTGCATTAGCCTTGCCTTTCCTCACCGTGCCTTGCCTTGCGTTACCCTTTCCTTGCTTGGCCGTGCATTGCCTAGCCGTGCGTTGCCGTGTCTTACCCTTGTTTCCCCTTGCCGTGCCTTGCCTTTTGTTACACTTGCCTTGCCTTGCTTTGCCTTGCCTTCCTCTCCTTCCGTTACTCTTTCCTTGCCTAGCCGTGCATTGCCTAGCCTTGCGTTGTCGTGCATTAGCCTTGCCTCGCCTGACCGTGCCTTGCCTTGCGTTACGCTTTCTTTGCCTTGCCGTGCATTGCCTAGTCCTGCGTTGTCGTGCCTTAGCCTTGTTTCCCCTTACCGTGCCGTTCCTTCCGTTACCCTTGCCTTCCCTTGCTTTCCCTTGCCTTTCTTTCCTTCCGTTACTCTTTCCTTGCCTTGCCGAGCACTGCCTAGCCTTGCGTTGTCGTGCATTAGCCTTGCCTCGCCTGACCGTGCCTTGCCTTGCGTTATGCTTTCCTTGCCTTGCCGTGCATTGCCTAGCCCTGCATTGTCGTGCATTAGCCTTGCCTCGCCTGACCGTGCCTTGCCTTGCGTTACCCTTTCCTTGCCTTGCCGTGCATTGCCTAGCCGTGCTTTTTCGTGCATTAGCGTTGCCTCGCCTGACCGTGCCTTGCCTTGCGTTACCCTTTCCTTGCCTTGCCGTGCATTGCCTAGTCCTGCGTTGTCGTGCCTTAGGCTTGTTTCCCCTTAACGTGCCGTTCCGTCCGTGGCCCTTGCCTTCCCTTGCTTTCCCTTGCCTTCCTTGCCTTCGGTTACTCTTTACTTACCTTCCGTGCATTGCCTAGCCTTGCGTGGTCGTGCCTTAGCCTTGCGTCGCCTGACCGTGCCTTGCCTTGCGTTACCCTTTCTTTGCCTTGCCGTGCATTGCCTAGTCCTGCGTTGTCGTGCCTTAGCCTTGTTTCCCCGTACCGTGCCGTTCCTTCCGTTAGCCTTGCCTTCCCTTGCTTTCCCTTGCCTTTCTTTCCTTCCGTTACTCTTTCCTTGCCTAGCCGTGCACTGCCTAGCCGTGCGTTGTCGTGCCTTAGCCTTGTTTCCCCTTGCTGTGCCGTTCCTTCCGTTACACTTGCCTTGCCTTTCTTTGCCTTGCCTTCCTTTCCTTCCGTTACTCTTTCCTTGCCTAGCCGTGCATTGCCTAGCCTTGCGTTGTCGTGCATTAGCCTTGCCTCGCCTGACCGTGCCTTGCCTTGCGTTACCCTTTCCTTGCCTTGCCTTGCATTGCCTAGTCCTGAGTTGTCGTGCCTTAGCCTTGTTTACGCTTACCGTGCCGTTCCTTCCTTTACCTTTGCCTTCCCTTGCCTTCCTTGCCTTCCGTTACTCTTTGCTTGCCTTCCGTGCATTGCCTAGCCTTGCGTTGTCCTGCCTTAGCCTTGCCTCGCCTGACCGTGCCTTGCCTTGCGTTACCCTTTCCTTGCCTTGCCGTGCATTGCCTAGCCTTGCGTTGTCGTGCATTAGCCTTGCCTCGCCTGACCGTGCCTTGCCTTGCGTTACCCTTTCCTTGCCTTGCCGTGCATTGCCTAGTCCTGCGTTGTCGTGCCTTAGGCTTGTTTCCCCTTAACGTGCCGTCCCGTCCGTTGCCCTTGCCTACCCTTGCTTTCCCTTGCCTTCCTTGCCTTCCGTTACTCTTTACTTACCTTCCGTGCATTGCCTAGCCTTGCGTTGTCATGCCTTAGCCTTGCGTCGCCTGACCGTGCCTTGCCTTGCGTTACCCTTTCTTTGCCTTGCCGTGCATTGCCTAGTCCTGCGTTGTCGTGCCTTAGCCTTGTTTCCCCGTACCGTGCCGTTCCTTCCGTTAGCCTTGCCTTCCCTTGCTTTCCCTTGCCTTTCTTTCCTTCCGTTACTCTTTCCTTGCCTAGCCGTGCACTGCCTAGCCGTGCGTTGTCGTGCCTTAGCCTTGTTTCCCATTGCTGTGACGTTCCTTCCGTTACACTTGCCTTGCCTTTCTTTGCCTTGCCTTCCTTTCCTTCCGTTACTCTTTCCTTGCCTAGCCGTGCACTGCCTAGCCTTGCGTTGTCGTGCATTAGCCTTCCCTTGCCTCACCGTACCTTGCCTTGCGTTACCCTTTCCTTGCCTTGCCGTGCACTGCCTAGCCTTGCGTTTTCGTGCCTTACCCTTTTTTCCCCTTGCCGTGCCGTGCCTTTTGTTACACTTGCCTTGCCTTGCTTTGCTTTGCCTTCCTTTCCTTCCGTTACTCTTTCCTTGCCTAGCCGTGCATTGCCTAGCCTTGCGTTGTCGTGCATTAGCCTTGCCTCGCCTGACCGTGCCTTGCCTTGCGTTACCCTTTCCTTCCCTTGCCGTGCATTGCCTAGCCGTGGGTTGTCTTGCCTTAGCCTTGTTTCCCCTTGCTGTGCCGTTTCTTCCGTTACACTTGCCTTGCCTTACTTTGCCTTGCCTTCCTTTCCTTCCGTTACTCTTTCCTTGCCTAGCCGTGCACTGCCTAGACTTGCGTTGTCGTGCATTAGCCTTGCCTCGCCTGACCGTGCCTTGCCTTGCGTTACCCTTTCCTTTCCTTGCCGTGCATTGCCTAGCCGAGCGTTGTCGTGCATTAGCCTTCCCTTGCCTCACCGTGCCTTGCTTTGCGTTACCCTTTCCTTGCCTGGCCATGCATTGCCTAGCCGTGCGTTGCCGTGCCTTACCCTTGTTTCCCCTTGCCGTGGCTTGCCTTTTGTTACACTTGCCTTGCCTTGCTTTGCCTTGCTTTCCTCTACTTCCGTTACTCTTTCTTTGCCTAGCCGTGCACTGCCTAGACTTGCGTTGTCGTGCCTTAGCCTTGCCTCGCCTCACCGTGCCTTGCCTTGCGTTACCCTTTCCTTGCCTTGCCGTGCATTGCCTAGTCCTGCGTTGTCGTGCCTTAGCCTTGTTTCCGCTTACCGTGCCGTTCCTTCCTTCACCTTTGCCTTCCCTTGCCTTCCTTGCCTTCCGTTACTCTTTGCTTCCCTTCCGTGCATTGCCTAGCCTTGCGTTGTCCTGCCTTAGCCTTGCCTCGCCTGACCGTGCCTTGCCTTGCGTTACCCTTTCCTTGCCTTGTCGTGCATTGCCTAGTCCTGCGTTGTCGTGCCTTAGCCTTGTTTCCCCTTACCGTGCCGTTCCTTCCGTTACCCTTGCCTTCCCTTGCTTTCCCTTGCCTTTCTTTCCTTCCGTTACTCTTTCCTTGCCTTGCCGAGCACTGCCTAGCCTTGCGTTGTCGTGCATTAGCCTTGGCTCGCCTGACCGTGCCTTGCCTTGCGTTATGCTTTCCTTGCCTTGCCGTGCATTGCCTAGCCCTGCATTGTCGTGCATTAGCCTTGCCTTTCCTCACCGTGCCTTGCCTTGCGTTACCCTTTCCTTGCCTTGCCGTGCATTGCCTAGTCCTGCGTTGTCGTGCCTTAGGCTTGTTTCCCCTTAACGTGCCGTTCCGTCCGTTGCCCTTGCCTACCCTTGCTTTCCCTTGCCTTCCTTGCCTTCCGTTACTCTTTACTTACCTTCCGTGCATTGCCTAGCCTTGCGTTGTCGTGCCTTAGCCTTGCGTCGCCTGACCGTGCCTTGCCTTGCGTTACCCTTTCTTTGCCTTGCCGTGCATTGCCTAGTCCTGCGTTGTCGTGCCTTAGCCTTGTTTCCCCGTACCGTGCCGTTCCTTCCGTTAGCCTTGCCTTCCCTTGCTTTCCCTTGCCTTTCTTTCCTTCCGTTACTCTTTCCTTGCCTAGCCGTGCACTGCCTAGCCGTGCGTTGTCGTGCCTTAGCCTTGTTTCCCCTTGCTGTGCCGTTCCTTCCGTTACACTTGACTTGCCTTTCTTTGCCTTGCCTTCCTTTCCTTCCGTTACTCTTTCCTTGCCTAGCCGTGCATTGCCTAGCCTTGCGTTGTCGTGCATTAGCCTTGCCTCGCCTGACCGTGCCTTGCCTTGCGTTACCCTTTCCTTGCCTTGCCTTGCATTGCCTAGTCCTGAGTTGTCGTGCCTTAGCCTTGTTTCCGCTTACCGTGCCGTTCCTTCCTTTACCTTTGCCTTCCCTTGCCTTCCTTGCCTTCCGTTACTCTTTGCTTGCCTTCCGTGCATTGCCTAGCCTTGCGTTGTCCTGCCTTAGCCTTGCCTCGCCTGACCGTGCCTTGCCTTGCGTTACCCTTTCCTTGCCTTGCCGTGCATTGCCTAATCTTGCGTTGTCGTGCCTTAGCCTTGTTTCCCCTTACCGTGCCGTTCCTTCCGTTACCCTTGCCTTCCCTTGCTTTCCCTTGCCTTTCTTTCCTTCCCTTACTCTTTCCTTGCCTTGCCGAGCACTGCCTAGCCTTGCGTTGTCGTGCATTAGCCTTGCCTCGCCTGACCGTGCCTTGCTTTGCGTTATGATTTCCTTGCCTTGCCGTGCATTGCCTAGCCCTGCATTGTCGTGCATTAGCCTTGCCTTTCCTCACCGTGCCTTGCCTTGCGTTACCCTTTCCTTGCTTGGCCGTGCATTGCCTAGCCGTGCGTTGCCGTTCCTTACCCTTCCCTCGCCTGACCGTGCCTTGCTTTGCGTTATGCTTTCCTTGCCTTGCCGTGCATTGCCTAGCCCTGCATTGTCGTGCATTAGCCTTGCCTTTCCTCACCGTGCCTTGCCTTGCGTTACCCTTTCCTTGCTTGGCCGTGCATTGCCTAGCCGTGCGTTGCCGTGCCTTACCCTTGTTTCCCCTTGCCGTGCCTTGCCTTTTGTTACACTTGCCTTGCCTTGCTTTGCCTTGCCTTCCTCTCCTTCCGTTACTCTTTCCTTGCCTAGCCGTGCATTGCCTAGCCTTGCGTTGTCGTGCATTAGCCTTGCCTCGCCTGACCGTGCCTTGCCTTGCGTTACGCTTTCTTTGCCTTGCCGTGCATTGCCTAGTCCTGCGTTGTCGTGCCTTAGCCTTGTTTCCCCTTACCGTGCCGTTACTTCCGTTACCCTTGCCTTCCCTTGCTTTCCCTTGCCTTTCTTTCCTTCCGTTACTCTTTCCTTGCCTTGCCGAGCACTGCCTAGCCTTGCGTTGTCGTGCATGAGCCTTGCCTCGCCTGACCGTGCATTGCCTTGCGTTACCCTTTCCTTGCCTTGCCGTGCATTGCCTAGCCTTGCGTTGTCGTGCATTAGCCTTGCCTCGCCTGACCGTGCCTTGCCTTGCGTTACCCTTTCCTTGCCTTGCCGTGCATTGCCTAGCCGTGCTTTTTCGTGCATTAGCGTTGCCTCGCCTGACCGTGCCTTGCCTTGCGTTACCCTTTCCTTGCCTTGCCGTGCATTGCCTAGTCCTGCGTTGTCGTGCCTTAGGCTTGTTTCCCCTTATCGTGCCGTTCCGTCCGTTGCCCTTGCCTACCCTTGCTTTCCCTTGCCTTCCTTGCCTTCCGTTACTCTTTACTTACCTTCCGTGCATTGCCAAGCCTTGCGTTGTCGTGCCTTAGCCTTGCGTCGCCTGACAGTGCCTTGCCTTGCTTTACCCTTTCTTTGCCTTGCCGTGCATTGCCTAGTCCTGCGTTGTCATGCCTTAGCCTTGTTTCCCCGTACCGTGCCGTTCCTTCCGTTAGCCTTGCCTTCCCTTGCTTTCCCTTGCCTTTCTTTCCTTCCGTTACTCTTTCCTTGCCTAGCCGTGCACTGCCTAGCCGTGCGTTGTCGTGCCTTTGCCTTGTTTCCCCTTGCCGTGCCGTGCCTTTTGTTGCACTTGCCTTGCCTTGCTTTGCTTTGCCTTCCTTTCCTTCCGTTACTCTTTCCTTGCCTAGCCGTGCATTGCCTAGCCTTGCGTTGTCGTGCATTAGCCTTGCCTCGCCTGACCGTGCCTTGCCTTGCGTTACCCTTTCCTTCCCTTGCCGTGCATTGCCTAGCCGTGCGTTGTCTTGCCTTAGCCTTGTTTCCCCTTGCTGTGCCGTTTCTTCCGTTACACTTGCCTTGCCTTACTTTGCCTTGCCTTCCTTTCCTTCCGTTACTCTTTCCTTGCCTAGCCGTGCACTGCCTAGACTTGCGTTGTCGTGCCTTAGCCTTGGCTCGCCTGACCGTGCCTTGCCTTGCGTTATGCTTTCCTTGCCTTGCCGTGCATTGCCTAGCCCTGCATTGTCGTGCATTAGCCTTGCCTTTCCTCACCGTGCCTTGCCTTGCGTTACCCTTTCCTTGCCTTGCCGTGCATTGCCTAGTCCTGCGTTGTCGTGCCTTAGGCTTCTTTCCCCTTAACGTGCCGTTCCGTCCGTTGCCCTTGCCTACCCTTGCTTTCCCTTGCCTTCCTTGCCTTCCGTTACTCTTTACTTACCTTCCGTGCATTGCCTAGCCTTGCGTTGTCGTGCCTTAGCCTTGCGTCGCCTGACCGTGCCTTGCCTTGCGTTACCCTTTCTTTGCCTTGCCGTGCATTGCCTAGTCCTGCGTTGTCGTGCCTTAGCCTTGTTTCCCCGTACCGTGCCGTTCCTTCCGTTAGCCTTGCCTTCCCTTGCTTTCCCTTGCCTTTCTTTCCTTCCGTTACTCTTTCCTTGCCTAGCCGTGCACTGCCTAGCCGTGCGTTGTCGTGCCTTAGCCTTGTTTCCCCTTGCTGTGCCGTTCCTTCCGTTACACTTGACTTGCCTTTCTTTGCCTTGCCTTCCTTTCCTTCCGTTACTCTTTCCTTGCCTAGCCGTGCATTGCCTAGCCTTGCGTTGTCGTGCATTAGCCTTGCCTCGCCTGACCGTGCCTTGCCTTGCGTTACCCTTTCCTTGCCTTGCCTTGCATTGCCTAGTCCTGAGTTGTCGTGCTTTAGCCTTGTTTCCGCTTACCGTGCCGTTCCTTCCTTTACCTTTGCCTTCCCTTGCCTTCCTTGCCTTCCGATACTCTTTGCTTGCCTTCCGTGCATTGCCTAGCCTTGCGTTGTCCTGCCTTAGCCTTGCCTCGCCTGACCGTGCCTTGCCTTGCGTTACCCTTTCCTTGCCTTGCCGTGCATTGCCTAATCCTGCGTTGTCGTGCCTTAGCCTTGTTTCCCCTTACCGTGCCGTTCCTTCCGTTACCCTTGCCTTCCCTTGCTTTCCCTTGCCTTTCTTTCCTTCCCTTACTCTTTCCTTGCCTTGCCGAGCACTGCCTAGCCTTGCGTTGTCGTGCATTAGCCTTGCCTCGCCTGACCGTGCCTTGCTTTGCGTTATGCTTTCCTTGCCTTGCCGTGCATTGCCTAGCCCTGCATTGTCGTGCATTAGCCTTGCCTTTCCTCACCGTGCCTTGCCTTGCGTTACCCTTTCCTTGCTTGGCCGTGCATTGCCTAGCCGTGCGTTGCCGTGCCTTACCCTTGTTTCCCCTTGCCGTGCCTTGCCTTTTGTTACACTTGCCTTGCCTTGCTTTGCCTTGCCTTCCTCTCCTTCCGTTACTCTTTCCTTGCCTAGCCGTGCATTGCCTAGCCTTGCGTTGTCGTGCATTAGCCTTGCCTCGCCTGACCGTGCCTTGCCTTGCGTTACGCTTTCTTTGCCTTGCCGTGCATTGCCTAGTCCTGCGTTGTCGTGCCTTAGCCTTGTTTCCCCTTACCGTGCCGTTCCTTCCGTTACCCTTGCCTTCCCTTGCTTTCCCTTGCCTTTCTTTCCTTCCGTTACTCTTTCCTTGCCTTGCCGAGCACTGCCTAGCCTTGCGTTGTCGTGCATTAGCCTTGCCTCGCCTGACCGTGCCTTGCCTTGCGTTATGCTTTCCTTCCCTTGCCGTGCATTGCCTAGCCCTGCATTGTCGTGCATTAGCCTTGCCTTTCCTCACCGTGCCTTGCCTTGCGTTACCCTTTCCTTGCTTGGCCGTGCATTGCCTAGCCGTGCTTTTTCGTGCATTAGCGTTGCCTCGCCTGACCGTGCCTTGCCTTGCGTTACCCTTTCCTTGCCTTGCCGTGCATTGCCTAGTCCTGCGTTGTCGTGCCTTAGGCTTGTTTCCCCTTAACGTGCCGTTCCGTCCGTTGCCCTTGCCTACCCTTGCTTTCCCTTGCCTTCCTTGCCTTCCGTTACTCTTTACTTACCTTCCGTGCATTGCCTAGCCTTGCGTTGTCGTGCCTTAGCCTTGCCTCGCCTGACCGTGCCTTGCCTTGCGTTACCCTTTCCTTCCCTTGCCGTGCATTGCCTAGCCGTGCGTTGTCTTGCCTTAGCCTTGTTTCCCCTTGCTGTGCCGTTTCTTCCGTTACACTTGCCTTGCCTTACTTTGCCTTGCCTTCCCTTCCTTCCGTTACTCTTTCCTTGCCTAGCCGTGCACTGCCTAGACTTGCGTTGTCGTGCCTTAGCCTTGGCTCGCCTGACCGTGCCTTGCCTTGCGTTACCCTTTCCTTGCTTGGCCGTGCATTGCCTAGCCGTGCGTTGCCGTGCCTTACCCTTGTTTCCCCTTGCCTTGCCTTGCCTTTTGTTACACTTGCCTTGCCTTGCTTTGCCTTGCCTTCCTCTCCTTCCGTTACTCTTTCCTTGCCTTGCCGAGCACTGTCTAGCCTTGCGTTGTCGTGCATTAGCCTTGCCTCGCCTGACCGTGCCTTGCCTTGCGTTATGCTTTCCTTGCCTTGCCGTGCATTGCCTAGCCCTGCATTGTCGTGCATTAGCCTTGCCTTTCCTCACCGTGCCTTGCCTTGCGTTACCCTTTCCTTGCTTGGCCGTGCATTGCCTAGCCGTGCGTTGCCGTGCCTTACCCTTGTTTCCCCTTGCCGTGCCTTGCCTTTTGTTACACTTGCCTTGCCTTGCTTTGCCTTGCCTTCCTCTCCTTCCGTTACTCTTTCCTTGCCTAGCCGTGCATTGCCTAGCCTTGCGTTGTCGTGCATTAGCCTTGCCTCGCCTGACCGTGCCTTGCCTTGCGTTACCCTTTCTTTGCCTTGCCGTGCATTGCCTAGTCCTGCGTTGTCGTGCCTTAGCCTTGTTTCCCTTTACCGTGCCATTCCTTCCGTTACCCTTGCCTTCCCTTGCTTTCCCTTGCCTTTCTTTCCTTCCGTTACTCTTTCCTTGCCTTGCCGAGCACTGCCTAGCCTTGCGTTGTCGTGCCTTAGCCTTGCGTCGCCTGACCGTGCCTTGCCTTGCGTTACCCTTTCTTTGCCTAGCCGTGCACTGCCTAGCCGTGCGTTGTCGTGCCTTAGCCTTGTTTCCCCTTGCTGTGCCGTTCCTTCCGTTACACTTGCCTTGCCTTTCTTTGCCTTGCCTTCCTTTCCTTCCGTTACTCTTTCCTTGCCTAGCCGTGCACTGCCTAGACTTGCGTTGTCGTGCCTTAGCCTTGGCTCGCCTGACAGTGCCTTGCCTTGCGTTACCCTTTCCTTGCCTTGCCGTGCATTTCCTAGCCGTGCGTTGCCGTGCCTTACCCTTGTTTCCCCTTGCCGTGGCTTGCCTTTTGTTACACTTGCCTTGCCTTGCTTTGCCTTGCTTTCCTCTCCTTCCGTTACTCTTTCCTTGCCTAGCCGTGCACTGCCTAGACTTGCGTTGTCGTGCCTTAGCCTTGCCTCGCCTCACCGTGCCTTGCTTTGCGTTACCCTTTCCTTGCCTTGCCGTGCATTGCCTAGTCCTGCGTTGTCGTGCCTTAGCCTTGTTTCCCCTTACCGTGCCGTTACTTCCGTTACCCTTGCCTTCCCTTGCTTTCCCTTGCCTTTCTTTCCTTCCGTTACTCTTTCCTTGCCTTGCCGAGCACTGCCTAGCCTTGCGTTGTCGTGCATGAGCCTTGCCTCGCCTGACCGTGCATTGCCTTGCGTTACCCTTTCCTTGCCTTGCCGTGCATTGCCTAGCCTTGCGTTGTCGTGCATTAGCCTTGCCTCGCCTGACCGTGCCTTGCCTTGCGTTACCCTTTCCTTGCCTTGCCGTGCATTGCCTAGCCGTGCTTTTTCGTGCATTAGCGTTGCCTCGCCTGACCGTGCCTTGCCTTGCGTTACCCTTTCCTTGCCTTGCCGTGCATTGCCTAGTCCTGCGTTGTCGTGCCTTAGGCTTGTTTCCCCTTATCGTGCCGTTCCGTCCGTTGCCCTTGCCTACCCTTGCTTTCCCTTGCCTTCCTTGCCTTCCGTTACTCTTTACTTACCTTCCGTGCATTGCCAAGCCTTGCGTTGTCGTGCCTTAGCCTTGCGTCGCCTGACCGTGCCTTGCCTTGCTTTACCCTTTCTTTGCCTTGCCGTGCATTGCCTAGTCCTGCGTTGTCGTGCCTTAGCCTTGTTTCCCCGTACCGTGCCGTTCCTTCCGTTAGCCTTGCCTTCCCTTGCTTTCCCTTGCCTTTCTTTCCTTCCGTTACTCTTTCCTTGCCTAGCCGTGCACTGCCTAGCCGTGCGTTGTCGTGCCTTTGCCTTGTTTCCCCTTGCCGTGCCGTGCCTTTTGTTGCACTTGCCTTGCCTTGCTTTGCTTTGCCTTCCTTTCCTTCCGTTACTCTTTCCTTGCCTAGCCGTGCATTGCCTAGCCTTGCGTTGTCGTGCATTAGCCTTGCCTCGCCTGACCGTGCCTTGCCTTGCGTTACCCTTTCCTTCCCTTGCCGTGCATTGCCTAGCCGTGCGTTGTCTTGCCTTAGCCTTGTTTCCCCTTGCTGTGCCGTTTCTTCCGTTACACTTGCCTTGCCTTACTTTGCCTTGCCTTCCTTTCCTTCCGTTACTCTTTCCTTGCCTAGCCGTGCACTGCCTAGACTTGCGTTGTCGTGCCTTAGCCTTGGCTCGCCTGACCGTGCCTTGCCTTGCGTTATGCTTTCCTTGCCTTGCCGTGCATTGCCTAGCCCTGCATTGTCGTGCATTAGCCTTGCCTTTCCTCACCGTGCCTTGCCTTGCGTTACCCTTTCCTTGCCTTGCCGTGCATTGCCTAGTCCTGCGTTGTCGTGCCTTAGGCTTCTTTCCCCTTAACGTGCCGTTCCGTCCGTTGCCCTTGCCTACCCTTGCTTTCCCTTGCCTTCCTTGCCTTCCGTTACTCTTTACTTACCTTCCGTGCATTGCCTAGCCTTGCGTTGTCGTGCCTTAGCCTTGCGTCGCCTGACCGTGCCTTGCCTTGCGTTACCCTTTCTTTGCCTTGCCGTGCATTGCCTAGTCCTGCGTTGTCGTGCCTTAGCCTTGTTTCCCCGTACCGTGCCGTTCCTTCCGTTAGCCTTGCCTTCCCTTGCTTTCCCTTGCCTTTCTTTCCTTCCGTTACTCTTTCCTTGCCTAGCCGTGCACTGCCTAGCCGTGCGTTGTCGTGCCTTAGCCTTGTTTCCCCTTGCTGTGCCGTTCCTTCCGTTACACTTGACTTGCCTTTCTTTGCCTTGCCTTCCTTTCCTTCCGTTACTCTTTCCTTGCCTAGCCGTGCATTGCCTAGCCTTGCGTTGTCGTGCATTAGCCTTGCCTCGCCTGACCGTGCCTTGCCTTGCGTTACCCTTTCCTTGCCTTGCCTTGCATTGCCTAGTCCTGAGTTGTCGTGCCTTAGCCTTGTTTCCGCTTACCGTGCCGTTCCTTCCTTTACCTTTGCCTTCCCTTGCCTTCCTTGCCTTCCGATACTCTTTGCTTGCCTTCCGTGCATTGCCTAGCCTTGCGTTGTCCTGCCTTAGCCTTGCCTCGCCTGACCGTGCCTTGCCTTGCGTTACCCTTTCCTTGCCTTGCCGTGCATTGCCTAATCCTGCGTTGTCGTGCCTTAGCCTTGTTTCCCCTTACCGTGCCCTTCCTTCCGTTACCCTTGCCTTCCCTTGCTTTCCCTTGCCTTTCTTTCCTTCCCTTACTCTTTCCTTGCCTTGCCGAGCACTGCCTAGCCTTGCGTTGTCGTGCATTAGCCTTGCCTCGCCTGACCGTGCCTTGCTTTGCGTTATGCTTTCCTTGCCTTGCCGTGCATTGCCTAGCCCTGCATTGTCGTGCATTAGCCTTGCCTTTCCTCACCGTGCCTTGCCTTGCGTTACCCTTTCCTTGCTTGGCCGTGCATTGCCTAGCCGTGCGTTGCCGTGCCTTACCCTTGTTTCCCCTTGCCGTGCCTTGCCTTTTGTTACACTTGCCTTGCCTTGCTTTGCCTTGCCTTCCTCTCCTTCCGTTACTCTTTCCTTGCCTAGCCGTGCATTGCCTAGCCTTGCGTTGTCGTGCATTAGCCTTGCCTCGCCTGACCGTGCCTTGCCTTGCGTTACGCTTTCTTTGCCTTGCCGTGCATTGCCTAGTCCTGCGTTGTCGTGCCTTAGCCTTGTTTCCCCTTACCGTGCCGTTCCTTCCGTTACCCTTGCCTTCCCTTGCTTTCCCTTGCCTTTCTTTCCTTCCGTTACTCTTTCCTTGCCTTGCCGAGCACTGCCTAGCCTTGCGTTGTCGTGCATTAGCCTTGCCTCGCCTGACCGTGCCTTGCCTTGCGTTATGCTTTCCTTCCCTTGCCGTGCATTGCCTAGCCCTGCATTGTCGTGCATTAGCCTTGCCTTTCCTCACCGTGCCTTGCCTTGCGTTACCCTTTCCTTGCTTGGCCGTGCATTGCCTAGCCGTGCTTTTTCGTGCATTAGCGTTGCCTCGCCTGACCGTGCCTTGCCTTGCGTTACCCTTTCCTTGCCTTGCCGTGCATTGCCTAGTCCTGCGTTGTCGTGCCTTAGGCTTGTTTCCCCTTAACGTGCCGTTCCGTCCGTTGCCCTTGCCTACCCTTGCTTTCCCTTGCCTTCCTTGCCTTCCGTTACTCTTTACTTACCTTCCGTGCATTGCCTAGCCTTGCGTTGCCTTGCCTTAGCCTTGCCTCGCCTGACCGTGCCTTGCCTTGCGTTACCCTTTCCTTCCCTTGCCGTGCATTGCCTAGCCGTGCGTTGTCTTGCCTTAGCCTTGTTTCCCCTTGCTGTGCCGTTTCTTCCGTTACACTTGCCTTGCCTTACTTTGCCTTGCCTTCCCTTCCTTCCGTTACTCTTTCCTTGCCTAGCCGTGCACTGCCTAGACTTGCGTTGTCGTGCCTTAGCCTTGGCTCGCCTGACCGTGCCTTGCCTTGCGTTACCCTTTCCTTGCTTGGCCGTGCATTGCCTAGCCGTGCGTTGCCGTGCCTTACCCTTGTTTCCCCTTGCCTTGCCTTGCCTTTTGTTACACTTGCCTTGCCTTGCTTTGCCTTGCCTTCCTCTCCTTCCGTTACTCTTTCCTTGCCTTGCCGAGCACTGTCTAGCCTTGCGTTGTCGTGCATTAGCCTTGCCTCGCCTGACCGTGCCTTGCCTTGCGTTATGCTTTCCTTGCCTTGCCGTGCATTGCCTAGCCCTGCATTGTCGTGCATTAGCCTTGCCTTTCCTCACCGTGCCTTGCCTTGCGTTACCCTTTCCTTGCTTGGCCGTGCATTGCCTAGCCGTGCGTTGCCGTGCCTTACCCTTGTTTCCCCTTGCCGTGCCTTGCCTTTTGTTACACTTGCCTTGCCTTGCTTTGCCTTGCCTTCCTCTCCTTCCGTTACTCTTTCCTTGCCTAGCCGTGCATTGCCTAGCCTTGCGTTGTCGTGCATTAGCCTTGCCTCGCCTGACCGTGCCTTGCCTTGCGTTACCCTTTCTTTGCCTTGCCGTGCATTGCCTAGTCCTGCGTTGTCGTGCCTTAGCCTTGTTTCCCTTTACCGTGCCATTCCTTCCGTTACCCTTGCCTTCCCTTGCTTTCCCTTGCCTTTCTTTCCTTCCGTTACTCTTTCCTTGCCTTGCCGAGCACTGCCTAGCCTTGCGTTGTCGTGCCTTAGCCTTGCGTCGCCTGACCGTGCCTTGCCTTGCGTTACCCTTTCTTTGCCTAGCCGTGCACTGCCTAGCCGTGCGTTGTCGTGCCTTAGCCTTGTTTCCCCTTGCTGTGCCGTTCCTTCCGTTACACTTGCCTTGCCTTTCTTTGCCTTGCCTTCCTTTCCTTCCGTTACTCTTTCCTTGCCTAGCCGTGCACTGCCTAGACTTGCGTTGTCGTGCCTTAGCCTTGGCTCGCCTGACAGTGCCTTGCCTTGCGTTACCCTTTCCTTGCCTTGCCGTGCATTTCCTAGCCGTGCGTTGCCGTGCCTTACCCTTGTTTCCCCTTGCCGTGGCTTGCCTTTTGTTACACTTGCCTTGCCTTGCTTTGCCTTGCTTTCCTCTCCTTCCGTTACTCTTTCCTTGCCTAGCCGTGCACTGCCTAGACTTGCGTTGTCGTGCCTTAGCCTTGCCTCGCCTCACCGTGCCTTGCTTTGCGTTACCCTTTCCTTGCCTTGCCGTGCATTGCCTAGTCCTGCGTTGTCGTGCCTTAGCCTTGTTTCCCCTTACCGTGCCGTTGCTTCCGTTACCCTTTCCTTCCCTTGCTTTCCCTTGCCTTTCTTTCCTTCCGTTACTCTTTCCTTGCCTTGCCGAGCACTGCCTAGCCTTGCGTTGTCGTGCATTAGCCTTGCCTCGCCTGACCGTGCATTGCCTTGCGTTACCCTTTCCTTCCCTTGCCGTGCATTGCCTAGTCCTGAGTTTTCGTGCCTTAGCCTTGTTTCCGCTTACCGTGCCGTTCCTTCCTTTACCTTTGCCTTCCCTTGCCTTCCTTGCCTTCCGTTACTCTTTGCTTGCCTTCCGTGCATTGCCTAGCCTTGCGTTGTCCTGCCTTAGCCTTGCCTCGCCTGACCGTGCCTTGCCTTGCGTTACCCTTTCCTTGCCTTGCCGTGCATTGCCTAGTCCTGCGTTGTCGTGCCTTAGCCTTGTTTCCCCTTACCGTGCCGTTCCTTCCGTTACCTTTGCCTTCCCTTGCTTTCCCTTGCCTTTCTTTCCTTCCGTTACTCTTTCCTTGCCTTGCCGAGCACTGCCTAGCCTTGCGTTGTCGTGCATTAGCCTTGCCTCGCCTGACCGTGCCTTGCCTTGCGTTATGCTTTTACTTGCCTTGCCGTGCATTGCCTAGCCCTGCATTGTCGTGCATTAGCCTTGCCTTTCCTCACCGTGCCTTGCCTTGCGTTACCCTTTCCTTGCTTGGCCGTGCATTGCCTAGCCGTGCGTTGCCGTGCCTTACCCTTGTTTCCCCTTGCCGTGCCTTGCCTTTTGTTACACTTCCCTTGCCTTGCTTTGCCTTGCCTTCCTCTCCTTCCGTTACTCTTTCCTTGCCTAGCCGTGCATTGCCTAGCCTTGCGTTGTCGTGCATTAGCCTTGCCTCGCCTGACCGTGCCTTGCCTTGCGTTACGCTTTCTTTGCCTTGCCGTGCATTGCCTAGTCCTGCGTTGTCGTGCCTTAGCCTTGTTTCCCCTTACCGTGCCGTTCCTTCCGTTACCCTTGCCTTCCCTTGCTTTCCCTTGGCTTTCTTTCCTTCCGTTACTCTTTCCTTGCCTTGCCGAGCACTGCCTAGCCTTGCGTTGTCGTGCATTAGCCTTGCCTCGCCTGACCGTGCCTTGCCTTGCGTTATGCTTTCCTTGCCTTGCCGTGCATTGCCTAGCCCTGCATTGTCGTGCATTAGCCTTGCCTTTCCTCACCGTGCCTTGCCTTGCGTTACCCTTTCCTTGCTTGGCCGTGCATTGCCTAGCCGTGCGTTGCCGTGCCTTACCCTTGTTTCCCCTTGCCGTGCCTTGCCTTTTGTTACACTTGCCTTGCCTTGCTTTGCCTTGCCTTCCTCTCCTTCCGTTACTGTTTCCTTGCCTAGCCGTGCATTGCCTAGCCTTGCGTTGTCGTGCATTAGCCTTGCCTCGCCTGACCGTGCCTTGCCTTGCGTTACCCTTTCTTTGACTTGCCGTGCTTTGCTAGTCCTGCGTTGTCGTGCCTTAGCCTTGTTTCCCCTTACCGTGCCGCTCCTTCCGTTACCCTTGCCTTCCCTTGCTTTCCCTTGCCTTTCTTTCCTTCCGTTACTCTTTCCTTGCCTTGCCGAGCACTGCCTAGCCTTGCGTTGTCGTGCATTAGCCTTGCCTCGCCTGACCGTGCCTTGCCTTGCGTTACCCTTTCCTTGCCTTGCCGTGCATTGCCTAGCCGTGCTTTTTCGTGCATTAGCGTTGCCTCGCCTGACCGTGCCTTGCCTTGCGTTACCCTTTCCTTGCCTTGCCGTGCATTGCCTAGTCCTGCGTTGTCGTGCCTTAGGCTTGTTTCCCCTTAACGTGCCGTTCCGTCCGTTGCCCTTGCCTACCCTTGCTTTCCCTTGCCTTCCTTGCCTTCCGTTACTCTTTACATAACTTCCGTGCATTGCCTAGCCTTGCGTTGTCGTGCCTTAGACTTGCGTCGCCTGACCGTGCCTTGCCTTGCGTTACCCTTTCTTTGCCTTGCCGTGCATTGCCTAGTCCTGCGTTGTCGTGCCTTAGCCTTGTTTCCCCGTACCGTGAAGTTCCTTCCGTTAGCCTTGCCTTCCCTTGCTTTCCCTTGCCTTTCTTTCCTTCCGTTACTCTTTCCTTGCCTAGCCGTGCACTGCCTAGCCGTGCGTTGTCGTGCCTTAGCCTTGTTTCCCCTTGCTGTGCCGTTCCTTCCGTTACACTTGCCTTGCCTTTCTTTGCCTTGCCTTCCTTTCCTTCCGTTACTCTTTCCTTGCCTAGCCGTGCATTGCCTAGCCTTGCGTTGTCGTGCATTAGCCTTGCCTCGCCTGACCGTGCCTTGCCTTGCGTTACCCTTTCCTTGCCTTGCCTTGCATTGCCTAGTCCTGAGTTGTCGTGCCTTAGCCTTGTTTACGCTTACCGTGCCGTTCCTTCCTTTACCTTTGCCTTCCCTTGCCTTCCTTGCCTTCCGTTACTCTTTGCTTGCCTTCCGTGCATTGCCTAGCCTTGCGTTGTCCTGCCTTAGCCTTGCCTCGCCTGACCGTGCCTTGCCTTGCGTTACCCTTTCCTTGACTTGCCGTGCATTGCCTAATCCTGCGTTGTCGTGCCTTAGCCTTGTTTCCCCTTACCGTGCCGTTCCTTCCGTTACCCTTGCCTTCCCTTGCTTTCCCTTGCCTTTCTTTCCTTCCGTTACTCTTTCCTTGCCTTGCCGAGCACTGCCTAGCCTTGCGTTGTCGTGCATTAGCCTTGCCTCGCCTGACCGTGCCTTGCCTTGCGTTATGCTTTCCTTGCCTTGCCGTGCATTGCCTAGCCCTGCATTGTCGTGCATTAGCCTTGCCTTTCCTCACCATGGCTTGCCTTGCGTTACCCTTAACTTGCTTGGCCGTGCATTGCCTAGCCGTGCGTTGCCGTGCCTTACCCTTGTTTCCCTATGCCGTGCCTTGCCTTTTGTTACACTTGCCTTGGCTTGCTTTGCCTTGCCTTCCTCTCCTTCCGTTACCCTTTCTTTGCCTTGCCGTGCATTGCCTAGTCCTGCGTTGTCGTGCCTTAGCCTTGTTTCCCCTTACCGTGCCGTTCCTTCCGTTACCCTTGCCTTCCCTTGCTTTCCCTTGCCTTTCTTTACTTCCGTTACTCATTCCTTGCCTTGCCGAGCACTGCCTAGCCTTGCGTTGTCGTGCATTAGCCTTGCCTCGCCTGACCGTGCATTGCCTTGCGTTACCCTTTCCTTGCCTTGCCGTGCATTGCCTAGCCTTGCGTTGTCGTGCATTAGCCTTGCCTCGCCTGACCGTGCCTTGCCTTGCGTTACCCTTTCCTTGCCTTGCCGTGCATTGCCTAGTCCTGCGTTGTCGTGCCTTAGGCTTGTTTCCCCTTAACGTGCCGTTCCGTCCGTTGCCCTTGCCTACCCTTGCTTTCCCTTGCCTTCCTTGCCTTCCGTTACTCTTTACTTACCTTCCGTGCATTGCCTAGCCTTGCGTTGTCATGCCTTAGCCTTGCGTCGCCTGACCGTGCCTTGCCTTGCGTTACCCTTTCTTTGCCTTGCCGTGCATTGCCTAGTCCTGCGTTGTCGTGCCTTAGCCTTGTTTCCCCGTACCGTGCCGTTCCTTCCGTTAGCCTTGCCTTCCCTTGCTTTCCCTTGCCTTTCTTTCCTTCCGTTACTCTTTCCTTGCCTAGCCGTGCACTGCCTAGCCGTGCGTTGTCGTGCCTTAGCCTTGTTTCCCATTGCTGTGACGTTCCTTCCGTTACACTTGCCTTGCCTTTCTTTGCCTTGCCTTCCTTTCCTTCCGTTACTCTTTCCTTGCCTAGCCGTGCACTGCCTAGCCTTGCGTTGTCGTGCATTAGCCTTCCCTTGCCTCACCGTACCTTGCCTTGCGTTACCCTTTCCTTGCCTTGCCGTGCACTGCCTAGCCTTGCGTTTTCGTGCCTTACCCTTTTTTCCCCTTGCCGTGCCGTGCCTTTTGTTACACTTGCCTTGCCTTGCTTTGCTTTGCCTTCCTTTCCTTCCGTTACTCTTTCCTTGCCTAGCCGTGCATTGCCTAGCCTTGCGTTGTCGTGCATTAGCCTTGCCTCGCCTGACCGTGCCTTGCCTTGCGTTACCCTTTCCTTCCCTTGCCGTGCATTGCCTAGCCGTGGGTTGTCTTGCCTTAGCCTTGTTTCCCCTTGCTGTGCCGTTTCTTCCGTTACACTTGCCTTGCCTTACTTTGCCTTGCCTTCCTTTCCTTCCGTTACTCTTTCCTTGCCTAGCCGTGCACTGCCTAGACTTGCGTTGTCGTGCCTTAGCCTTGGCTCGCCTGACAGTGCCTTGCCTTGCGTTACCCTTTCCTTTCCTTGCCGTGCATTGCCTAGCCGAGCGTTGTCGTGCATTAGCCTTCCCTTGCCTCACCGTGCCTTGCTTTGCGTTACCCTTTCCTTGCCTGGCCATGCATTGCCTAGCCGTGCGTTGCCGTGCCTTACCCTTGTTTCCCCTTGCCGTGGCTTGCCTTTTGTTACACTTGCCTTGCCTTGCTTTGCCTTGCTTTCCTCTCCTTCCGTTACTCTTTCCTTGCCTAGCCGTGCACTGCCTAGACTTGCGTTGTCGTGCCTTAGCCTTGCCTCGCCTCACCGTGCCTTGCCTTGCGTTACCCTTTCCTTGCCTTGCCGTGCATTGCCTAGTCCTGCGTTGTCGTGCCTTAGCCTTGTTTCCCCTTACCGTGCCGTTGCTTCCGTTACCCTTTCCTTCCCTTGCTTTCCCTTGCCTTTCTTTCCTTCCGTTACTCTTTCCTTGCCTTGCCGAGCACTGCCTAGCCTTGCGTTGTCGTGCATTAGCCTTGCCTCGCCTGACCGTGCATTGCCTTGCGTTACCCTTTCCTTCCCTTGCCGTGCATTGCCTAGTCCTGAGTTGTCGTGCCTTAGCCTTGTTTCCGCTTACCGTGCCGTTCCTTCCTTCACCTTTGCCTTCCCTTGCCTTCCTTGCCTTCCGTTACTCTTTGCTTCCCTTCCGTGCATTGCCTAGCCTTGCGTTGTCCTGCCTTAGCCTTGCCTCGCCTGACCGTGCCTTGCCTTGCGTTACCCTTTCCTTGCCTTGTCGTGCATTGCCTAGTCCTGCGTTGTCGTGCCTTAGCCTTGTTTCCCCTTACCGTGCCGTTCCTTCCGTTACCCTTGCCTTCCCTTGCTTTCCCTTGCCTTTCTTTCCTTCCGTTACTCTTTCCTTGCCTTGCCGAGCACTGCCTAGCCTTGCGTTGTCGTGCATTAGCCTTGCCTCGCCTGACCGTGCCTTGCCTTGCGTTATGCTTTCCTTGCCTTGCCGTGCATTGCCTAGCCCTGCATTGTCGTGCATTAGCCTTGCCTTTCCTCACCGTGCCTTGCCTTGCGTTACCCTTTCCTTGCCTTGCCGTGCATTGCCTAGTCCTGCGTTGTCGTGCCTTAGGCTTGTTTCCCCTTAACGTGCCGTTCCGTCCGTTGCCCTTGCCTACCCTTGCTTTCCCTTGCCTTCCTTGCCTTCCGTTACTCTTTACTTACCTTCCGTGCATTGCCTAGCCTTGCGTTGTCGTGCCTTAGCCTTGCGTCGCCTGACCGTGCCTTGCCTTGCGTTACCCTTTCTTTGCCTTGCCGTGCATTGCCTAGTCCTGCGTTGTCGTGCCTTAGCCTTGTTTCCCCGTACCGTGCCGTTCCTTCCGTTAGCCTTGCCTTCCCTTGCTTTCCCTTGCCTTTCTTTCCTTCCGTTACTCTTTCCTTGCCTAGCCGTGCACTGCCTAGCCGTGCGTTGTCGTGCCTTAGCCTTGTTTCCCCTTGCTGTGCCGTTCCTTCCGTTACACTTGATTTGCCTTTCTTTGCCTTGCCTTCCTTTCCTTCCGTTACTCTTTCCTTGCCTAGCCGTGCATTGCCTAGCCTTGCGTTGTCGTGCATTTCCCTTGCCTCGCCTGACCGTGCCTTGCCTTGCGTTACCCTTTCCTTGCCTTGCCTTGCATTGCCTAGTCCTGAGTTGTCGTGCCTTAGCCTTGTTTCCGCTTACCGTGCCGTTCCTTCCTTTACCTTTGCCTTCCCTTGCCTTCCTTGCCTGCCGTTACTCTTTGCTTGCCTTCCGTGCATTGCCTAGCCTTGCGTTGTCCTGCCTTAGCCTTGCCTCGCCTGACCGTGCCTTGCCTTGCGTTACCCTTTCCTTGCCTTGCCGTGCATTGCCTAATCCTGCGTTGTCGTGCCTTAGCCTTGTTTCCCCTTACCGTGTCGTTCCTTCCGTTACCCTTGCCTTCCCTTGCTCTCCCTTGCCTTTCTTTCCTTCCCTTACTCTTTCCTTGCCTTGCCGAGCACTGCCTAGCCTTGCGTTGTCGTGCATTAGCCTTGCCTCGCCTGACCGTGCCTTGCTTTGCGTTATGCTTTCCTTGCCTTGCCGTGCATTGCCTAGCCCTGCATTGTCGTGCATTAGCCTTGCCTTTCCTCACCGTGCCTTGCCTTGCGTTACCCTTTCCTTGCTTGGCCGTGCATTGCCTAGCCGTGCGTTGCCGTTCCTTACCCTTCCCTCGCCTGACCGTGCCTTGCTTTGCGTTATGCTTTCCTTGCCTTGCCGTGCATTGCCTAGCCCTGCATTGTCGTGCATTAGCCTTGCCTTTCCTCACCGTGCCTTGCCTTGCGTTACCCTTTCCTTGCTTGGCCGTGCATTGCCTAGCCGTGCGTTGCCGTGCCTTACCCTTGTTTCCCCATGCCGTGCCTTGCCTTTTGTTACACTTGCCTTGCCTTGCTTTGCCTTGCCTTCCTCTCCTTCCGTTACTCTTTCCTTGCCTAGCCGTGCATTGCCTAGCCTTGCGTTGTCGTGCATTAGCCTTGCCTCGCCTGACCGTGCCTTGCCTTGCGTTACGCTTTCTTTGCCTTGCCGTGCATTGCCTAGTCCTGCGTTGTCGTGCCTTAGCCTTGTTTCCCCTTACCGTGCCGTTCCTTCCGTTACCCTTGCCTTCCCTTGCTTTCCCTTGCCTTTCTTTCCTTCCGTTACTCTTTCCTTGCCTTGCCGAGCACTGCCTAGCCTTGCGTTGTCGTGCATTAGCCTTGCCTCGCCTGACCGTGCCTTGCCTTGCGTTATGCTTTCCTTCCCTTGCCGTGCATTGCCTAGCCCTGCATTGTCGTGCATTAGCCTTGCCTTTCCTCACCGTGCCTTGCCTTGCGTTACCCTTTCCTTGCTTGGCCGTGCATTGCCTAGCCGTGCGTTGCCGTGCCTTACCTTTGTTTCCCCTTGCCGTGCCTTGCCTTTTGTTACACTTGCTTTGGCTTGCTTTGCCTTGCCTTCCTCTCCTTCCGTTACCCTTTCTTTGCCTTGCCGTGCATTGCCTAGTCCTGCGTTGTCGTGCCTTAGCCTTGTTTCCCCTTACCGTGCCGTTCCTTCCGTTACCCTTGCCTTCCCTTGCTTTCCCTTGCCTTTCTTTCCTTCCGTTACTCTTTCCTTGCCTTGCCGAGCACTGCCTAGCCTTGCGTTGTCGTGCATGAGCCTTGCCTCGCCTGACCGTGCATTGCCTTGCGTTACCCTTTCCTTGCCTTGCCGTGCATTGCCTAGCCTTGCGTTGTCGTGCATTAGCCTTGCCTCGCCTGACCGTGCCTTGCCTTGCGTTACCCTTTCCTTGCCTTGCCGTGCATTGCCTAGCCGTGCTTTTTCGTGCATTAGCGTTGCCTCGCCTGACCGTGCCTTGCCTTGCGTTACCCTTTCCTTGCCTTGCCGTGCATTGCCTAGTCCTGCGTTGTCGTGCCTTAGGCTTGTTTCCCCTTAACGTGCCGTTCCGTCCGTTGCCCTTGCCTACCCTTGCTTTCCCTTGCCTTCCTTGCCTTCCGTTACTCTTTACTTACCTTCCGTGCATTGCCAAGCCTTGCGTTGTCGTGCCTTAGCCTTGCGTCGCCTGACCGTGCCTTGCCTTGCTTTACCCTTTCTTTGCCTTGCCGTGCATTGCCTAGTCCTGCGTTGTCGTGCCTTAGCCTTGTTTCCCCGTACCGTGCCGTTCCTTCCGTTAGCCTTGCCTTCCCTTGCTTTCCCTTGCCTTTCTTTCCTTCCGTTACTCTTTCCTTGCCTAGCCGTGCACTGCCTAGCCGTGCGTTGTCGTGCCTTAGCCTTGTTTCCCCTTGCCGTGCCGTGCCTTCCGTTACACTTGCCTTGCCTTGCTTTGCTTTCCCTTCCTTTCCTTCCGTTACTCTTTCCTTGCCTAGCCGTGCAATGCCTAGCCTTGCGTTGTCGTGCATTAGCCTTCCCTTGCCTCACCGTACCTTGCCTTGCGTTACCCTTTCCTTGCCTTGCCGTGCACTGCCTAGCCTTGCGTTGTCGTGCCTTACCCTTGTTTCCCCTTGCCGTGCCGTGCCTTTTGTTGCACTTGCCTTGCCTTGCTTTGCTTTGCCTTCCTTTCCTTCCGTTACTCTTTCCTTGCCTAGCCGTGCATTGCCTAGCCTTGCGTTGTCGTGCATTAGCCTTGCCTCGCCTGACCGTGCCTTGCCTTGCGTTACCCTTTCCTTCCCTTGCCGTGCATTGCCTAGCCGTGCGTTGTCTTGCCTTAGCCTTGTTTCCCCTTGCTGTGCCGTTTCTTCCGTTACACTTGCCTTGCCTTACTTTGCCTTGCCTTCCTTTCCTTCCGTTACTCTTTCCTTGCCTAGCCGTGCACTGCCTAGACTTGCGTTGTCGTGCCTTAGCCTTGGCTCGCCTGACCGTGCCTTGCCTTGCGTTACCCTTTCCTTGCCTTGGCCGTGCATTGCCTAGTCCGTGCGTTGCCGTGCCTTAGCCTTGTTTCCCCTTGCCGTGCCGTTGCCTTTTGTTACACTTGCCTTGCCTTGCTTTGCCTTGCCTTCCTCTCCTTCCGTTACTCTTTCCTTGCCTAGCCGTGCACTGCCTAGCCTTGCGTTGTCGTGCATTAGCCTTGCCTCGCCTGACCGTGCCTTGCCTTGCGTTACCCTTTCCTTGCCTTGCCGTGCATTGCCTAGTCCTGCGTTGTCGTGCCTTAGCCTTGTTTCCCTTTACCGTGCCGTTCCTTCCGTTACCCTTGCCTTCCCTTGCTTTCCCTTGCCTTTCTTTCCTTCCGTTACTCTTTCCTTGCCTTGCCGAGCACTGCCTAGCCTTGCGTTGTCGTGCATTAGCCTTGCCTCACCTGACCGTGCATTGCCTTGCGTTACCCTTTCCTTGCCTTGCCGTGCATTGCCTAGTCCTGCGTTGTCGTGCCTTAGGCTTGTTTCCCCTTAACGTGCCGTTCCGTCCGTTGCCCTTGCCTACCCTTGCTTTCCCTTGCCTTCCTTGCCTTCCGTTACTCTTTACTTACCTTCCGTGCATTGCCTAGCCTTGCGTTGTCATGCCTTAGCCTTGCCTCGCCTGACCGTGCCTTGCCTTGCGTTACCCTTTCTTTGCCTTGCCGTGCATTGCCTAGTCCTGCGTTGTCGTGCCTTAGCCTTGTTTCCCCGTACCGTGCCGGTCCTTCCGTTAGCCTTGCCTTCCCTTGCTTTCCCTTGCCTTTCTTTCCTTCCGTTACTCTTTCCTTGCTTAGCCGTGCACTGCCTAGCCGTGCGTTGTCGTGCCTTAGCCTTGTTTCCCCTTGCTGTGACGTTCCTTCCGTTACACTTGCCTTGCCTTTCTTTGCCTTGCCTTCCTTTCCTTCCGTTACTCTTTCCTTGCCTAGCCGTGCACTGCCTAGCCTTGCGTTGTCGTGCATTAGCCTTCCCTTGCCTCACCGTACCTTGCCTTGCGTTACCCTTTCCTTGCCTTGCCGTGCACTGCCTAGCCTTGCGTTTTCGTGCCTTACCCTTTTTTCCCCTTGCCGTGCCGTGCCTTTTGTTACACTTGCCTTGCCTTGCTTTGCTTTGCCTTCCTTTCCTTCCGTTACTCTTTCCTTGCCTAGCCGTGCATTGCCTAGCCTTGCGTTGTCGTGCATTAGCCTTGCCTCGCCTGACCGTGCCTTGCCTTGCGTTACCCTTTCCTTCCCTTGCCGTGCATTGCCTAGCCGTGCGTTGTCTTGCCTTAGCCTTGTTTCCCCTTGCTGTGCCGTTTCTTCCGTTACAATTGCCTTGCCTTACTTTGCCTTGCCTTCCTTTCCTTCCGTTACTCTTTCCTTGCCTAGCCGTGCACTGCCTAGACTTGCGTTGTCGTGCCTTAGCCTTGGCTCGCCTGACAGTGCCTTGCCTTGCGTTACCCTTTCCTTGCCTTGCCGTGCATTGCCTAGCCGAGCGTTGTCGTGCATTAGCCTTCCCTTGCCTCACCGTGCCTTGCTTTGCGTTACCCTTTCCTTGCCTTGCCATGCATTGCCTAGCCGTGCGTTGCCGTGCCTTACCCTTGTTTCCCCTTGCCGTGGCTTGCCTTTTGTTACACTTGCCTTGCCTTGCTTTGCCTTGCTTTCCTCTCCTTCCGTTACTCTTTCCTTGCCTAGCCGTGCACTGCCTAGACTTGCGTTGTCGTGCCTTAGCCTTGCCTCGCCTCACCGTGCCTTGCCTTGCGTTACCCTTTCCTTGCCTTGCCGTGCATTGCCTAGTCCTGCGTTGTCGTGCCTTAGGCTTGTTTCCCCTTACCGTGCCGTTCCTTCCGTTACCCTTGCCTTCCCTTGCTTTCCCTTGCCTTTCTTTCCTTCCGTTACTCTTTCCTTGCCTTGCCGAGCACTGCCTAGCCTTGCGTTGTCGTGCATTAGCCTTGCCTCGCCTGACCGTGCATTGCCTTGCGTTACCCTTTCCTTCCCTTGCCGTGCATTGCCTAGTCCTGAGTTGTCGTGCCTTAGCCTTGTTTCCGCTTACCGTGCCGTTCCTTCATTCACCTTTGCCTTCCCTTGCCTTCCTTGCCTTCCGTTACTCTTTGCTTCCCTTCCGTGCATTGCCTAGCCTTGCGTTGTCCTGCCTTAGCCTTGCCTCGCCTGACCGTGCCTTGCCTTGCGTTATGCTTTCCTTGCCTTGCCGTGCATTGCCTAGTCCTGCGTTGTCGTGCCTTAGGCTTCTTTCCCCTTAACGTGCCGTTCCGTCCGTTGCCCTTGCCTACCCTTGCTTTCCCTTGCCTTCCTTGCCTTCCGTTACTCTTTACTTACCTTCCGTGCATTGCCTAGCCTTGCGTTGTCGTGCCTTAGCCTTGCGTCGCCTGACCGTGCCTTGCCTTGCGTTACCCTTTCTTTGCCTTGCCGTGCATTGCCTAGTCCTGCGTTGTCGTGCCTTAGCCTTGTTTCCCCGTACCGTGCCGTTCCTTCCGTTAGCCTTGCCTTCCCTTGCTTTCCCTTGCCTTTCTTTCCTTCCGTTACTCTTTCCTTGCCTAGCTGTGCACTGCCTAGCCGTGCGTTGTCGTGCCTTAGCCTTGTTTCCCCTTGCTGTGCCGTTCCTTCCGTTACACTTGACTTGCCTTTCTTTGCCTTGCCTTCCTTTCCTTCCGTTAATCTTTCCTTGCCTAGCCGTGCATTGCCTAGCCTTGCGTTGTCGTGCATTAGCCTTGCCTCGCCTGACCGTGCCTTGCCTTGCGTTACCCTTTCCTTGCCTTGCCTTGCATTGCCTAGTCCTGAGTTGTCGTGCCTTAGCCTTGTTTCCGCTTACCGTGCCGTTCCTTCCTTTACCTTTGCCTTCCCTTGCCTTCCTTGCCTTCCGTTACTCTTTGCTTGCCTTCCGTGCATTGCCTAGCCTTGCGTTGTCCTGCCTTAGCCTTGCCTCGCCTGACCGTGCCTTGCCTTGCGTTACCCTTTCCTTGCCTTGCCGTGCATTGCCTAATCCTGCGTTGTCGTGCCTTAGCCTTGTTTCCCCTTACCGTGCCGTTCCTTCCGTTACCCTTGCCTTCCCTTGCTTTCCCTTGCCTTTCTTTCCTTCCCTTACTCTTTCCTTGCCTTGCCGAGCACTGCCTAGCCTTGCGTTGTCGTGCATTAGCCTTGCCTCGCCTGACCGTGCCTTGCTTTGCGTTATGCTTTCCTTGCCTTGCCGTGCATTGCCTAGCCCTGCATTGTCGTGCATTAGCCTTGCCTTTCCTCACCGTGCCTTGCCTTGCGTTACTCTTTCCTTGCTTGGCCGTGCATTGCCTAGCCGTGCGTTGCCGTGCCTTACCCTTGTTTCCCCTTGCCGTGCCTTGCCTTTTGTTACACTTGCCTTGCCTTGCTTTGCCTTGCCTTCCTCTCTTTCCGTTACTCTTTCCTTGCCTAGCCGTGCATTGCCTAGCCTTGCGTTGTCGTGCATTAGCCTTGCCTCGCCTGACCGTGCCTTGCCTTGCGTTACGCTTTCTTTGCCTTGCCGTGCATTGCCTAGTCCTGCGTTGTCGTGCCTTAGCCTTGTTTCCCCTTACCGTGCCGTTCCTTCCGTTACCCTTGCTTTCCCTTGCTTTCCCTTGCCTTTCTTTCCTTCCGTTACTCTTTCCTTGCCTTGCCGAGCACTGCCTAGCCTTGCGTTGTCGTGCATTAGCCTTGCCTCGCCTGACCGTGCCTTGCCTTGCGTTATGCTTTCCTTCCCTTGCCGTGCATTGCCTAGCCCTGCATTGTCGTGCATTAGCCTTGCCTTTCCTCACCGTGCCTTGCCTTGCGTTACCCTTTCCTTGCTTGGCCGTGCATTGCCTAGCCGTGCTTTTTCGTGCATTAGCGTTGCCTCGCCTGACCGTGCCTTGCCTTGCGTTACCCTTTCCTTGCCTTGCCGTGCATTGCCTAGTCCTGCGTTGTCGTGCCTTAGGCTTGTTTCCCCTTAACGTGCCGTTCCGTCCGTTGCCCTTGCCTACCCTTGCTTTCCCTTGCCTTCCTTGCCTTCCGTTACTCTTTACTTACCTTCCGTGCATTGCCTAGCCTTGCGTTGTCGTGACTTAGCCTTGCGTCGCCTGACCGTGCCTTGCCTTGCTTTACCCTTTCTTTGCCTTGCCGTGCATTGCCTAGTCCTGCGTTGTCGTGCCTTAGCCTTGTTTCCCCGTACCGTGCCGTTCCTTCCGTTAGCCTTGCCTTCCCTTGCTTTCCCTTGCCTTTCTTTCCTTCCGTTACTCTTTCCTTGCCTAGCCGTGCACTGCCTAGCCGTGCGTTTTCGTGCCTTAGCCTTGTTTCCCCTTGCCGTGCCGTGCCTTTTGTTGCACTTGCCTTGCCTTGCTTTGCTTTCCCTTCCTTTCCTTCCGTTACTCTTTCCTTGCCTAGCCGGGCAATGCCTAGCCTTGCGTTGTCGTGCATTAGCCTTCCCTTGCCTCACCGTACCTTGCCTTGCGTTACCCTTTCCTTGCCTTGCCGTGCACTGCCTAGCCTTGCGTTGTCGTGCCTTACCCTTGTTTCCCCTTGCCGTGCCGTGCCTTTTGTTGCACTTGCCTTGCCTTGCTTTGCTTTGCCTTCCTTTCCTTCCGTTACTCTTTCCTTGCCTAGCCGTGCATTGCCTAGCCTTGCGTTGTCGTGCATTAGCCTTGCCTCGCCTGACCGTGCCTTGCCTTGCGTTACCCTTTCCTTCCCTTGCCGTGCATTGCCTAGCCGTGCGTTGTCTTGCCTTAGCCTTGTTTCCCCTTGCTGTGCCGTTTCTTCCGTTACACTTGCCTTGCCTTACTTTGCCTTGCCTTCCTTTCCTTCCGTTACTCTTTCCTTCCCTAGCCGTGCACTGCCTAGACTTGCGTTGTCGTGCCTTAGCCTTGGCTCGCCTGACCGTGCCTTGCCTTGCGTTACCCTTTCCTTGCTTGGCCGTGCATTGCCTAGCCGTGCGTTGCCGTGCCTTACCCTTGTTTCCCCTTGCCGTGCCTTGCCTTTTGTTACACTTGCCTTGCCTTGCTTTGCCTTGCCTTCCTCTCCTTCCGTTACTCTTTCCTTGCCTAGCCGTGCATTGCCTAGCCTTGCGTTGTCGTGCATTAGCCTTGCCTCGCCTGACCGTGCCTTGCCTTGCGTTACCCTTTCTTTGCCTTGCCGTGCATTGCCTAGTCCTGCGTTGTCGTGCCTTAGCCTTGTTTCCCTTTACCGTGCCGTTCCTTCCGTTACCCTTGCCTTCCCTTGCTTTCCCTTGCCTTTCTTTCCTTCCGTTACTCTTTCCTTGCCTTGCCGAGCACTGCCTAGCCTTGCGTTGTCGTGCATTAGCCTTGCCTCGCCTGACCGTGCCTTGCCTTGCGTTATGCTTTCCTTGCCTTGCCGTGCATTGCCTAGCCCTGCATTGTCGTGCATTAGCCTTGCCTTTCCTCACCGTGCCTTGCCTTGCGTTACCCTTTCCTTGCCTTGCCGTGCATTGCCTAGTCCTGCGTTGTCGTGCCTTAGGCTTGTTTCCCCTTAACGTGCCGTTCCGTCCGTTGCCCTTGCCTACCCTTGCTTTCCCTTGCCTTCCTTGCCTTCCGTTACTCTTTACTTACCTTCCGTGCATTGCCTAGCCTTGCGTTGTCGTGCCTTAGCCTTGCGTCGCCTGACCGTGCCTTGCCTTGCGTTACCCTTTCTTTGCCTTGCCGTGCATTGCCTAGTCCTGCGTTGTCGTGCCTTAGCCTTGTTTCCCCGTACCGTGCCGTTCCTTCCGTTAGCCTTGCCTTCCCTTGCTTTCCCTTGCCTTTCTTTCCTTCCGTTACTCTTTCCTTGCCTAGCCGTGCACTGCCTAGCCGTGCGTTGTCGTGCCTTAGCCTTGTTTCCCCTTGCTGTGCCGTTCCTTCCGTTACACTTGATTTGCCTTTCTTTGCCTTGCCTTCCTTTCCTTCCGTTACTCTTTCCTTGCCTAGCCGTGCATTGCCTAGCCTTGCGTTGTCGTGCATTTCCCTTGCCTCGCCTGACCGTGCCTTGCCTTGCGTTACCCTTTCCTTGCCTTGCCTTGCATTGCCTAGTCCTGAGTTGTCGTGCCTTAGCCTTGTTTCCGCTTACCGTGCCGTTCCTTCCTTTACCTTTGCCTTCCCTTGCCTTCCTTGCCTGCCGTTACTCTTTGCTTGCCTTCCGTGCATTGCCTAGCCTTGCGTTGTCCTGCCTTAGCCTTGCCTCGCCTGACCGTGCCTTGCCTTGCGTTACCCTTTCCTTGCCTTGCCGTGCATTGCCTAATCCTGCGTTGTCGTGCCTTAGCCTTGTTTCCCCTTACCGTGTCGTTCCTTCCGTTACCCTTGCCTTCCCTTGCTCTCCCTTGCCTTTCTTTCCTTCCCTTACTCTTTCCTTGCCTTGCCGAGCACTGCCTAGCCTTGCGTTGTCGTGCATTAGCCTTGCCTCGCCTGACCGTGCCTTGCTTTGCGTTATGCTTTCCTTGCCTTGCCGTGCATTGCCTAGCCCTGCATTGTCGTGCATTAGCCTTGCCTTTCCTCACCGTGCCTTGCCTTGCGTTACCCTTTCCTTGCTTGGCCGTGCATTGCCTAGCCGTGCGTTGCCGTTCCTTACCCTTCCCTCGCCTGACCGTGCCTTGCTTTGCGTTATGCTTTCCTTGCCTTGCCGTGCATTGCCTAGCCCTGCATTGTCGTGCATTAGCCTTGCCTTTCCTCACCGTGCCTTGCCTTGCGTTACCCTTTCCTTGCTTGGCCGTGCATTGCCTAGCCGTGCGTTGCCGTGCCTTACCCTTGTTTCCCCTTGCCGTGCCTTGCCTTTTGTTACACTTGCCTTGCCTTGCTTTGCCTTGCCTTCCTCTCCTTCCGTTACTCTTTCCTTGCCTAGCCGTGCATTGCCTAGCCTTGCGTTGTCGTGCATTAGCCTTGCCTCGCCTGACCGTGCCTTGCCTTGCGTTACGCTTTCTTTGCCTTGCCGTGCATTGCCTAGTCCTGCGTTGTCGTGCCTTAGCCTTGTTTCCCCTTACCGTGCCGTTCCTTCCGTTACCCTTGCCTTCCCTTGCTTTCCCTTGCCTTTCTTTCCTTCCGTTACTCTTTCCTTGCCTTGCCGAGCACTGCCTAGCCTTGCGTTGTCGTGCATTAGCCTTGCCTCGCCTGACCGTGCCTTGCCTTGCGTTATGCTTTCCTTCCCTTGCCGTGCATTGCCTAGCCCTGCATTGTCGTGCATTAGCCTTGCCTTTCCTCACCGTGCCTTGCCTTGCGTTACCCTTTCCTTGCTTGGCCGTGCATTGCCTAGCCGTGCGTTGCCGTGCCTTACCTTTGTTTCCCCTTGCCGTGCCTTGCCTTTTGTTACACTTGCTTTGGCTTGCTTTGCCTTGCCTTCCTCTCCTTCCGTTACCCTTTCTTTGCCTTGCCGTGCATTGCCTAGTCCTGCGTTGTCGTGCCTTAGCCTTGTTTCCCCTTACCGTGCCGTTCCTTCCGTTACCCTTGCCTTCCCTTGCTTTCCCTTGCCTTTCTTTCCTTCCGTTACTCTTTCCTTGCCTTGCCGAGCACTGCCTAGCCTTGCGTTGTCGTGCATGAGCCTTGCCTCGCCTGACCGTGCATTGCCTTGCGTTACCCTTTCCTTGCCTTGCCGTGCATTGCCTAGCCTTGCGTTGTCGTGCATTAGCCTTGCCTCGCCTGACCGTGCCTTGCCTTGCGTTACCCTTTCCTTGCCTTGCCGTGCATTGCCTAGCCGTGCTTTTTCGTGCATTAGCGTTGCCTCGCCTGACCGTGCCTTGCCTTGCGTTACCCTTTCCTTGCCTTGCCGTGCATTGCCTAGTCCTGCGTTGTCGTGCCTTAGGCTTGTTTCCCCTTAACGTGCCGTTCCGTCCGTTGCCCTTGCCTACCCTTGCTTTCCCTTGCCTTCCTTGCCTTCCGTTACTCTTTACTTACCTTCCGTGCATTGCCAAGCCTTGCGTTGTCGTGCCTTAGCCTTGCGTCGCCTGACCGTGCCTTGCCTTGCTTTACCCTTTCTTTGCCTTGCCGTGCATTGCCTAGTCCTGCGTTGTCGTGCCTTAGCCTTGTTTCCCCGTACCGTGCCGTTCCTTCCGTTAGCCTTGCCTTCCCTTGCTTTCCCTTGCCTTTCTTTCCTTCCGTTACTCTTTCCTTGCCTAGCCGTGCACTGCCTAGCCGTGCGTTTTCGTGCCTTAGCCTTGTTTCCCCTTGCCGTGCCGTGCCTTTTGTTGCACTTGCCTTGCCTTGCTTTGCTTTCCCTTCCTTTCCTTCCGTTACTCTTTCCTTGCCTAGCCGGGCAATGCCTAGCCTTGCGTTGTCGTGCATTAGCCTTCCCTTGCCTCACCGTACCTTGCCTTGCGTTACCCTTTCCTTGCCTTGCCGTGCACTGCCTAGCCTTGCGTTGTCGTGCCTTACCCTTGTTTCCCCTTGCCGTGCCGTGCCTTTTGTTGCACTTGCCTTGCCTTGCTTTGCTTTGCCTTCCTTTCCTTCCGTTACTCTTTCCTTGCCTAGCCGTGCATTGCCTAGCCTTGCGTTGTCGTGCATTAGCCTTGCCTCGCCTGACCGTGCCTTGCCTTGCGTTACCCTTTCCTTCCCTTGCCGTGCATTGCCTAGCCGTGCGTTGTCTTGCCTTAGCCTTGTTTCCCCTTGCTGTGCCGTTTCTTCCGTTACACTTGCCTTGCCTTACTTTGCCTTGCCTTCCTTTCCTTCCGTTACTCTTTCCTTCCCTAGCCGTGCACTGCCTAGACTTGCGTTGTCGTGCCTTAGCCTTGGCTCGCCTGACCGTGCCTTGCCTTGCGTTACCCTTTCCTTGCTTGGCCGTGCATTGCCTAGCCGTGCGTTGCCGTGCCTTACCCTTGTTTCCCCTTGCCGTGCCTTGCCTTTTGTTACACTTGCCTTGCCTTGCTTTGCCTTGCCTTCCTCTCCTTCCGTTACTCTTTCCTTGCCTAGCCGTGCATTGCCTAGCCTTGCGTTGTCGTGCATTAGCCTTGCCTCGCCTGACCGTGCCTTGCCTTGCGTTACCCTTTCTTTGCCTTGCCGTGCATTGCCTAGTCCTGCGTTGTCGTGCCTTAGCCTTGTTTCCCTTTACCGTGCCGTTCCTTCCGTTACCCTTGCCTTCCCTTGCTTTCCCTTGCCTTTCTTTCCTTCCGTTACTCTTTCCTTGCCTTGCCGAGCACTGCCTAGCCTTGCGTTGTCGTGCATTAGCCTTGCCTCACCTGACCGTGCATTGCCTTGCGTTACCCTTTCCTTGCCTTGCCGTGCATTGCCTAGTCCTGCGTTGTCGTGCCTTAGGCTTGTTTCCCCTTAACGTGCCGTTCCGTCCGTTGCCCTTGCCTACCCTTGCTTTCCCTTGCCTTCCTTGCCTTCCGTTACTCTTTACTTACCTTCCGTGCATTGCCTAGCCTTGCGTTGTCATGCCTTAGCCTTGCGTCGCCTGACCGTGCCTTGCCTTGCGTTACCCTTTCTTTGCCTTGCCGTGCATTGCCTAGTCCTGCGTTGTCGTGCCTTAGCCTTGTTTCCCCGTACCGTGCCGTTCCTTCCGTTAGCCTTGCCTTCCCTTGCTTTCCCTTGCCTTTCTTTCCTTCCGTTACTCTTTCCTTGCTTAGCCGTGCACTGCCTAGCCGTGCGTTGTCGTGCCTTAGCCTTGTTTCCCCTTGCTGTGACGTTCCTTCCGTTACACTTGCCTTGCCTTTCTTTGCCTTGCCTTCCTTTCCTTCCGTTACTCTTTCCTTGCCTAGCCGTGCACTGCCTAGCCTTGCGTTGTCGTGCATTAGCCTTCCCTTGCCTCACCGTACCTTGCCTTGCGTTACCCTTTCCTTGCCTTGCCGTGCACTGCCTAGCCTTGCGTTTTCGTGCCTTACCCTTTTTTCCCCTTGCCGTGCCGTGCCTTTTGTTACACTTGCCTTGCCTTGCTTTGCTTTGCCTTCCTTTCCTTCCGTTACTCTTTCCTTGCCTAGCCGTGCATTGCCTAGCCTTGCGTTGTCGTGCATTAGCCTTGCCTCGCCTGACCGTGCCTTGCCTTGCGTTACCCTTTCCTTCCCTTGCCGTGCATTGCCTAGCCGTGCGTTGTCTTGCCTTAGCCTTGTTTCCCCTTGCTGTGCCGTTTCTTCCGTTACACTTGCCTTGCCTTACTTTGCCTTGCCTTCCTTTCCTTCCGTTACTCTTTCCTTGCCTAGCCGTGCACTGCCTAGACTTGCGTTGTCGTGCCTTAGCCTTGGCTCGCCTGACAGTGCCTTGCCTTGCGTTACCCTTTCCTTGCCTTGCCGTGCATTGCCTAGCCGAGCGTTGTCGTGCATTAGCCTTCCCTTGCCTCACCGTGCCTTGCTTTGCGTTACCCTTTCCTTGCCTTGCCATGCATTGCCTAGCCGTGCGTTGCCGTGCCTTACCCTTGTTTCCCCTTGCCGTGGCTTGCCTTTTGTTACACTTGCCTTGCCTTGCTTTGCCTTGCTTTCCTCTCCTTCCGTTACTCTTTCCTTGCCTAGCCGTGCACTGCCTAGACTTGCGTTGTCGTGCCTTAGCCTTGCCTCGCCTCACCGTGCCTTGCCTTGCGTTACCCTTTCCTTGCCTTGTCGTGCATTGCCTAGTCCTGCGTTGTCGTGCCTTAGCCTTGTTTCCCCTTACCGTGCCGTTCCTTCCGTTACCCTTGCCTTCCCTTGCTTTCCCTTGCCTTTCTTTCCTTCCGTTACTCTTTCCTTGCCTTGCCGAGCACTGCCTAGCCTTGCGTTGTCGTGCATTAGCCTTGCCTCGCCTGACCGTGCCTTGCCTTGCGTTATGCTTTCCTTGCCTTGCCGTGCATTGCCTAGCCCTGCATTGTCGTGCATTAGCCTTGCCTTTCCTCACCGTGCCTTGCCTTGCGTTACCCTTTCCTTGCCTTGCCGTGCATTGCCTAGTCCTGCGTTGTCGTGCCTTAGGCTTGTTTCCCCTTAACGTGCCGTTCCGTCCGTTGCCCTTGCCTACCCTTGCTTTCCCTTGCCTTCCTTGCCTTCCGTTACTCTTTACTTACCTTCCGTGCATTGCCTAGCCTTGCGTTGTCGTGCCTTAGCCTTGCGTCGCCTGACCGTGCCTTGCCTTGCGTTACCCTTTCTTTGCCTTGCCGTGCATTGCCTAGTCCTGCGTTGTCGTGCCTTAGCCTTGTTTCCCCGTACCGTGCCGTTCCTTCCGTTAGCCTTGCCTTCCCTTGCTTTCCCTTGCCTTTCTTTCCTTCCGTTACTCTTTCCTTGCCTAGCCGTGCACTGCCTAGCCGTGCGTTGTCGTGCCTTAGCCTTGTTTCCCCTTGCTGTGCCGTTCCTTCCGTTACACTTGATTTGCCTTTCTTTGCCTTGCCTTCCTTTCCTTCCGTTACTCTTTCCTTGCCTAGCCGTGCATTGCCTAGCCTTGCGTTGTCGTGCATTTCCCTTGCCTCGCCTGACCGTGCCTTGCCTTGCGTTACCCTTTCCTTGCCTTGCCTTGCATTGCCTAGTCCTGAGTTGTCGTGCCTTAGCCTTGTTTCCGCTTACCGTGCCGTTCCTTCCTTTACCTTTGCCTTCCCTTGCCTTCCTTGCCTGCCGTTACTCTTTGCTTGCCTTCCGTGCATTGCCTAGCCTTGCGTTGTCCTGCCTTAGCCTTGCCTCGCCTGACCGTGCCTTGCCTTGCGTTACCCTTTCCTTGCCTTGCCGTGCATTGCCTAATCCTGCGTTGTCGTGCCTTAGCCTTGTTTCCCCTTACCGTGTCGTTCCTTCCGTTACCCTTGCCTTCCCTTGCTCTCCCTTGCCTTTCTTTCCTTCCCTTACTCTTTCCTTGCCTTGCCGAGCACTGCCTAGCCTTGCGTTGTCGTGCATTAGCCTTGCCTCGCCTGACCGTGCCTTGCTTTGCGTTATGCTTTCCTTGCCTTGCCGTGCATTGCCTAGCCCTGCATTGTCGTGCATTAGCCTTGCCTTTCCTCACCGTGCCTTGCCTTGCGTTACCCTTTCCTTGCTTGGCCGTGCATTGCCTAGCCGTGCGTTGCCGTTCCTTACCCTTCCCTCGCCTGACCGTGCCTTGCTTTGCGTTATGCTTTCCTTGCCTTGCCGTGCATTGCCTAGCCCTGCATTGTCGTGCATTAGCCTTGCCTTTCCTCACCGTGCCTTGCCTTGCGTTACCCTTTCCTTGCTTGGCCGTGCATTGCCTAGCCGTGCGTTGCCGTGCCTTACCCTTGTTTCCCCTTGCCGTGCCTTGCCTTTTGTTACACTTGCCTTGCCTTGCTTTGCCTTGCCTTCCTCTCCTTCCGTTACTCTTTCCTTGCCTAGCCGTGCATTGCCTAGCCTTGCGTTGTCGTGCATTAGCCTTGCCTCGCCTGACCGTGCCTTGCCTTGCGTTACGCTTTCTTTGCCTTGCCGTGCATTGCCTAGTCCTGCGTTGTCGTGCCTTAGCCTTGTTTCCCCTTACCGTGCCGTTCCTTCCGTTACCCTTGCCTTCCCTTGCTTTCCCTTGCCTTTCTTTCCTTCCGTTACTCTTTCCTTGCCTTGCCGAGCACTGCCTAGCCTTGCGTTGTCGTGCATTAGCCTTGCCTCGCCTGACCGTGCCTTGCCTTGCGTTATGCTTTCCTTCCCTTGCCGTGCATTGCCTAGCCCTGCATTGTCGTGCATTAGCCTTGCCTTTCCTCACCGTGCCTTGCCTTGCGTTACCCTTTCCTTGCTTGGCCGTGCATTGCCTAGCCGTGCGTTGCCGTGCCTTACCTTTGTTTCCCCTTGCCGTGCCTTGCCTTTTGTTACACTTGCTTTGGCTTGCTTTGCCTTGCCTTCCTCTCCTTCCGTTACCCTTTCTTTGCCTTGCCGTGCATTGCCTAGTCCTGCGTTGTCGTGCCTTAGCCTTGTTTCCCCTTACCGTGCCGTTCCTTCCGTTACCCTTGCCTTCCCTTGCTTTCCCTTGCCTTTCTTTCCTTCCGTTACTCTTTCCTTGCCTTGCCGAGCACTGCCTAGCCTTGCGTTGTCGTGCATGAGCCTTGCCTCGCCTGACCGTGCATTGCCTTGCGTTACCCTTTCCTTGCCTTGCCGTGCATTGCCTAGCCTTGCGTTGTCGTGCATTAGCCTTGCCTCGCCTGACCGTGCCTTGCCTTGCGTTACCCTTTCCTTGCCTTGCCGTGCATTGCCTAGCCGTGCTTTTTCGTGCATTAGCGTTGCCTCGCCTGACCGTGCCTTGCCTTGCGTTACCCTTTCCTTGCCTTGCCGTGCATTGCCTAGTCCTGCGTTGTCGTGCCTTAGGCTTGTTTCCCCTTAACGTGCCGTTCCGTCCGTTGCCCTTGCCTACCCTTGCTTTCCCTTGCCTTCCTTGCCTTCCGTTACTCTTTACTTACCTTCCGTGCATTGCCAAGCCTTGCGTTGTCGTGCCTTAGCCTTGCGTCGCCTGACCGTGCCTTGCCTTGCTTTACCCTTTCTTTGCCTTGCCGTGCATTGCCTAGTCCTGCGTTGTCGTGCCTTAGCCTTGTTTCCCCGTACCGTGCCGTTCCTTCCGTTAGCCTTGCCTTCCCTTGCTTTCCCTTGCCTTTCTTTCCTTCCGTTACTCTTTCCTTGCCTAGCCGTGCACTGCCTAGCCGTGCGTTTTCGTGCCTTAGCCTTGTTTCCCCTTGCCGTGCCGTGCCTTTTGTTGCACTTGCCTTGCCTTGCTTTGCTTTCCCTTCCTTTCCTTCCGTTACTCTTTCCTTGCCTAGCCGGGCAATGCCTAGCCTTGCGTTGTCGTGCATTAGCCTTCCCTTGCCTCACCGTACCTTGCCTTGCGTTACCCTTTCCTTGCCTTGCCGTGCACTGCCTAGCCTTGCGTTGTCGTGCCTTACCCTTGTTTCCCCTTGCCGTGCCGTGCCTTTTGTTGCACTTGCCTTGCCTTGCTTTGCTTTGCCTTCCTTTCCTTCCGTTACTCTTTCCTTGCCTAGCCGTGCATTGCCTAGCCTTGCGTTGTCGTGCATTAGCCTTGCCTCGCCTGACCGTGCCTTGCCTTGCGTTACCCTTTCCTTCCCTTGCCGTGCATTGCCTAGCCGTGCGTTGTCTTGCCTTAGCCTTGTTTCCCCTTGCTGTGCCGTTTCTTCCGTTACACTTGCCTTGCCTTACTTTGCCTTGCCTTCCTTTCCTTCCGTTACTCTTTCCTTCCCTAGCCGTGCACTGCCTAGACTTGCGTTGTCGTGCCTTAGCCTTGGCTCGCCTGACCGTGCCTTGCCTTGCGTTACCCTTTCCTTGCTTGGCCGTGCATTGCCTAGCCGTGCGTTGCCGTGCCTTACCCTTGTTTCCCCTTGCCGTGCCTTGCCTTTTGTTACACTTGCCTTGCCTTGCTTTGCCTTGCCTTCCTCTCCTTCCGTTACTCTTTCCTTGCCTAGCCGTGCATTGCCTAGCCTTGCGTTGTCGTGCATTAGCCTTGCCTCGCCTGACCGTGCCTTGCCTTGCGTTACCCTTTCTTTGCCTTGCCGTGCATTGCCTAGTCCTGCGTTGTCGTGCCTTAGCCTTGTTTCCCTTTACCGTGCCGTTCCTTCCGTTACCCTTGCCTTCCCTTGCTTTCCCTTGCCTTTCTTTCCTTCCGTTACTCTTTCCTTGCCTTGCCGAGCACTGCCTAGCCTTGCGTTGTCGTGCATTAGCCTTGCCTCACCTGACCGTGCATTGCCTTGCGTTACCCTTTCCTTGCCTTGCCGTGCATTGCCTAGTCCTGCGTTGTCGTGCCTTAGGCTTGTTTCCCCTTAACGTGCCGTTCCGTCCGTTGCCCTTGCCTACCCTTGCTTTCCCTTGCCTTCCTTGCCTTCCGTTACTCTTTACTTACCTTCCGTGCATTGCCTAGCCTTGCGTTGTCATGCCTTAGCCTTGCGTCGCCTGACCGTGCCTTGCCTTGCGTTACCCTTTCTTTGCCTTGCCGTGCATTGCCTAGTCCTGCGTTGTCGTGCCTTAGCCTTGTTTCCCCGTACCGTGCCGTTCCTTCCGTTAGCCTTGCCTTCCCTTGCTTTCCCTTGCCTTTCTTTCCTTCCGTTACTCTTTCCTTGCTTAGCCGTGCACTGCCTAGCCGTGCGTTGTCGTGCCTTAGCCTTGTTTCCCCTTGCTGTGACGTTCCTTCCGTTACACTTGCCTTGCCTTTCTTTGCCTTGCCTTCCTTTCCTTCCGTTACTCTTTCCTTGCCTAGCCGTGCACTGCCTAGCCTTGCGTTGTCGTGCATTAGCCTTCCCTTGCCTCACCGTACCTTGCCTTGCGTTACCCTTTCCTTGCCTTGCCGTGCACTGCCTAGCCTTGCGTTTTCGTGCCTTACCCTTTTTTCCCCTTGCCGTGCCGTGCCTTTTGTTACACTTGCCTTGCCTTGCTTTGCTTTGCCTTCCTTTCCTTCCGTTACTCTTTCCTTGCCTAGCCGTGCATTGCCTAGCCTTGCGTTGTCGTGCATTAGCCTTGCCTCGCCTGACCGTGCCTTGCCTTGCGTTACCCTTTCCTTCCCTTGCCGTGCATTGCCTAGCCGTGCGTTGTCTTGCCTTAGCCTTGTTTCCCCTTGCTGTGCCGTTTCTTCCGTTACACTTGCCTTGCCTTACTTTGCCTTGCCTTCCTTTCCTTCCGTTACTCTTTCCTTGCCTAGCCGTGCACTGCCTAGACTTGCGTTGTCGTGCCTTAGCCTTGGCTCGCCTGACAGTGCCTTGCCTTGCGTTACCCTTTCCTTGCCTTGCCGTGCATTGCCTAGCCGAGCGTTGTCGTGCATTAGCCTTCCCTTGCCTCACCGTGCCTTGCTTTGCGTTACCCTTTCCTTGCCTTGCCATGCATTGCCTAGCCGTGCGTTGCCGTGCCTTACCCTTGTTTCCCCTTGCCGTGGCTTGCCTTTTGTTACACTTGCCTTGCCTTGCTTTGCCTTGCTTTCCTCTCCTTCCGTTACTCTTTCCTTGCCTAGCCGTGCACTGCCTAGACTTGCGTTGTCGTGCCTTAGCCTTGCCTCGCCTCACCGTGCCTTGCCTTGCGTTACCCTTTCCTTGCCTTGCCGTGCATTGCCTAGTCCTGCGTTGTCGTGCCTTAGGCTTGTTTCCCCTTACCGTGCCGTTCCTTCCGTTACCCTTGCCTTCCCTTGCTTTCCCTTGCCTTTCTTTCCTTCCGTTACTCTTTCCTTGCCTTGCCGAGCACTGCCTAGCCTTGCGTTGTCGTGCATTAGCCTTGCCTCGCCTGACCGTGCATTGCCTTGCGTTACCCTTTCCTTCCCTTGCCGTGCATTGCCTAGTCCTGAGTTGTCGTGCCTTAGCCTTGTTTCCGCTTACCGTGCCGTTCCTTCATTCACCTTTGCCTTCCCTTGCCTTCCTTGCCTTCCGTTACTCTTTGCTTCCCTTCCGTGCATTGCCTAGCCTTGCGTTGTCCTGCCTTAGCCTTGCCTCGCCTGACCGTGCCTTGCCTTGCGTTATGCTTTCCTTGCCTTGCCGTGCATTGCCTAGTCCTGCGTTGTCGTGCCTTAGGCTTCTTTCCCCTTAACGTGCCGTTCCGTCCGTTGCCCTTGCCTACCCTTGCTTTCCCTTGCCTTCCTTGCCTTCCGTTACTCTTTACTTACCTTCCGTGCATTGCCTAGCCTTGCGTTGTCGTGCCTTAGCCTTGCGTCGCCTGACCGTGCCTTGCCTTGCGTTACCCTTTCTTTGCCTTGCCGTGCATTGCCTAGTCCTGCGTTGTCGTGCCTTAGCCTTGTTTCCCCGTACCGTGCCGTTCCTTCCGTTAGCCTTGCCTTCCCTTGCTTTCCCTTGCCTTTCTTTCCTTCCGTTACTCTTTCCTTGCCTAGCTGTGCACTGCCTAGCCGTGCGTTGTCGTGCCTTAGCCTTGTTTCCCCTTGCTGTGCCGTTCCTTCCGTTACACTTGACTTGCCTTTCTTTGCCTTGCCTTCCTTTCCTTCCGTTAATCTTTCCTTGCCTAGCCGTGCATTGCCTAGCCTTGCGTTGTCGTGCATTAGCCTTGCCTCGCCTGACCGTGCCTTGCCTTGCGTTACCCTTTCCTTGCCTTGCCTTGCATTGCCTAGTCCTGAGTTGTCGTGCCTTAGCCTTGTTTCCGCTTACCGTGCCGTTCCTTCCTTTACCTTTGCCTTCCCTTGCCTTCCTTGCCTTCCGTTACTCTTTGCTTGCCTTCCGTGCATTGCCTAGCCTTGCGTTGTCCTGCCTTAGCCTTGCCTCGCCTGACCGTGCCTTGCCTTGCGTTACCCTTTCCTTGCCTTGCCGTGCATTGCCTAATCCTGCGTTGTCGTGCCTTAGCCTTGTTTCCCCTTACCGTGCCGTTCCTTCCGTTACCCTTGCCTTCCCTTGCTTTCCCTTGCCTTTCTTTCCTTCCCTTACTCTTTCCTTGCCTTGCCGAGCACTGCCTAGCCTTGCGTTGTCGTGCATTAGCCTTGCCTCGCCTGACCGTGCCTTGCTTTGCGTTATGCTTTCCTTGCCTTGCCGTGCATTGCCTAGCCCTGCATTGTCGTGCATTAGCCTTGCCTTTCCTCACCGTGCCTTGCCTTGCGTTACTCTTTCCTTGCTTGGCCGTGCATTGCCTAGCCGTGCGTTGCCGTGCCTTACCCTTGTTTCCCCTTGCCGTGCCTTGCCTTTTGTTACACTTGCCTTGCCTTGCTTTGCCTTGCCTTCCTCTCCTTCCGTTACTCTTTCCTTGCCTAGCCGTGCATTGCCTAGCCTTGCGTTGTCGTGCATTAGCCTTGCCTCGCCTGACCGTGCCTTGCCTTGCGTTACGCTTTCTTTGCCTTGCCGTGCATTGCCTAGTCCTGCGTTGTCGTGCCTTAGCCTTGTTTCCCCTTACCGTGCCGTTCCTTCCGTTACCCTTGCCTTCCCTTGCTTTCCCTTGCCTTTCTTTCCTTCCGTTACTCTTTCCTTGCCTTGCCGAGCACTGCCTAGCCTTGCGTTGTCGTGCATTAGCCTTGCCTCGCCTGACCGTGCCTTGCCTTGCGTTATGCTTTCCTTCCCTTGCCGTGCATTGCCTAGCCCTGCATTGTCGTGCATTAGCCTTGCCTTTCCTCACCGTGCCTTGCCTTGCGTTACCCTTTCCTTGCTTGGCCGTGCATTGCCTAGCCGTGCTTTTTCGTGCATTAGCGTTGCCTCGCCTGACCGTGCCTTGCCTTGCGTTACCCTTTCCTTGCCTTGCCGTGCATTGCCTAGTCCTGCGTTGTCGTGCCTTAGGCTTGTTTCCCCTTAACGTGCCGTTCCGTCCGTTGCCCTTGCCTACCCTTGCTTTCCCTTGCCTTCCTTGCCTTCCGTTACTCTTTACTTACCTTCCGTGCATTGCCTAGCCTTGCGTTGTCGTGACTTAGCCTTGCGTCGCCTGACCGTGCCTTGCCTTGCTTTACCCTTTCTTTGCCTTGCCGTGCATTGCCTAGTCCTGCGTTGTCGTGCCTTAGCCTTGTTTCCCCGTACCGTGCCGTTCCTTCCGTTAGCCTTGCCTTCCCTTGCTTTCCCTTGCCTTTCTTTCCTTCCGTTACTCTTTCCTTGCCTAGCCGTGCACTGCCTAGCCGTGCGTTTTCGTGCCTTAGCCTTGTTTCCCCTTGCCGTGCCGTGCCTTTTGTTGCACTTGCCTTGCCTTGCTTTGCTTTCCCTTCCTTTCCTTCCGTTACTCTTTCCTTGCCTAGCCGGGCAATGCCTAGCCTTGCGTTGTCGTGCATTAGCCTTGCCTCGCCTGACCGTGCCTTGCCTTGCGTTACCCTTTCCTTCCCTTGCCGTGCATTGCCTAGCCGTGCGTTGTCTTGCCTTAGCCTTGTTTCCCCTTGCTGTGCCGTTTCTTCCGTTACACTTGCCTTGCCTTACTTTGCCTTGCCTTCCTTTCCTTCCGTTACTCTTTCCTTCCCTAGCCGTGCACTGCCTAGACTTGCGTTGTCGTGCCTTAGCCTTGGCTCGCCTGACCGTGCCTTGCCTTGCGTTACCCTTTCCTTGCTTCGCCGTGCATTGCCTAGCCGTGCGTTGCCGTGCCTTACCCTTGTTTCCCCTTGCCGTGCCTTGCCTTTTGTTACACTTGCCTTGCCTTGCTTTGCCTTGCCTTCCTCTCCTTCCGTTACTCTTTCCTTGCCTAGCCGTGCATTGCCTAGCCTTGCGTTGTCGTGCATTAGCCTTGCCTCGCCTGACCGTGCCTTGCCTTGCGTTACCCTTTCTTTGCCTTGCCGTGCATTGCCTAGTCCTGCGTTGTCGTGCCTTAGCCTTGTTTCCCTTTACCGTGCCGTTCCTTCCGTTACCCTTGCCTTCCCTTGCTTTCCCTTGCCTTTCTTTCCTTCCGTTACTCTTTCCTTGCCTTGCCGAGCACTGCCTAGCCTTGCGTTGTCGTGCATTAGCCTTGCCTCACCTGACCGTGCATTGCCTTGCGTTACCCTTTCCTTGCCTTGCCGTGCATTGCCTAGTCCTGCGTTGTCGTGCCTTAGGCTTGTTTCCCCTTAACGTGCCGTTCCGTCCGTTGCCCTTGCCTACCCTTGCTTTCCCTTGCCTTCCTTGCCTTCCGTTACTCTTTACTTACCTTCCGTGCATTGCCTAGCCTTGCGTTGTCATGCCTTAGCCTTGCGTCGCCTGACCGTGCCTTGCCTTGCGATACCCTTTCTTTGCCTTGCCGTGCATTGCCTAGTCCTGCGTTGTCGTGCCTTAGCCTTGTTTCCCCGTACCGTGCCGTTCCTTCCGTTAGCCTTGCCTTCCCTTGCTTTCCCTTGCCTTTCTTTCCTTCCGTTACTCTTTCCTTGCTTAGCCGTGCACTGCCTAGCCGTGCGTTGTCGTGCCTTAGCCTTGTTTCCCCTTGCTGTGACGTTCCTTCCGTTACACTTGCCTTGCCTTTCTTTGCCTTGCCTTCCTTTCCTTCCGTTACTCTTTCCTTGCCTAGCCGTGCACTGCCTAGCCTTGCGTTGTCGTGCATTAGCCTTCCCTTGCCTCACCGTACCTTGCCTTGCGTTACCCTTTCCTTGCCTTGCCGTGCACTGCCTAGCCTTGCGTTTTCGTGCCTTACCCTTTTTTCCCCTTGCCGTGCCGTGCCTTTTGTTACACTTGCCTTGCCTTGCTTTGCTTTGCCTTCCTTTCCTTCCGTTACTCTTTCCTTGCCTAGCCGTGCATTGCCTAGCCTTGCGTTGTCGTGCATTAGCCTTGCCTCGCCTGACCGTGCCTTGCCTTGCGTTACCCTTTCCTTCCCTTGCCGTGCATTGCCTAGCCGTGCGTTGTCTTGCCTTAGCCTTGTTTCCCCTTGCTGTGCCGTTTCTTCCGTTACACTTGCCTTGCCTTACTTTGCCTTGCCTTCCTTTCCTTCCGTTACTCTTTCCTTGCCTAGCCGTGCACTGCCTAGACTTGCGTTGTCGTGCCTTAGCCTTGGCTCGCCTGACAGTGCCTTGCCTTGCGTTACCCTTTCCTTGCCTTGCCGTGCATTGCCTAGCCGAGCGTTGTCGTGCATTAGCCTTCCCTTGCCTCACCGTGCCTTGCTTTGCGTTACCCTTTCCTTGCCTTGCCATGCATTGCCTAGCCGTGCGTTGCCGTGCCTTACCCTTGTTTCCCCTTGCCGTGGCTTGCCTTTTGTTACACTTGCCTTGCCTTGCTTTGCCTTGCTTTCCTCTCCTTCCGTTACTCTTTCCTTGCCTAGCCGTGCACTGCCTAGACTTGCGTTGTCGTGCCTTAGCCTTGCCTCGCCTCACCGTGCCTTGCCTTGCGTTACCCTTTCCTTGCCTTGCCGTGCATTGCCTAGTCCTGCGTTGTCGTGCCTTAGGCTTGTTTCCCCTTACCGTGCCGTTCCTTCCGTTACCCTTGCCTTCCCTTGCTTTCCCTTGCCTTTCTTTCCTTCCGTTACTCTTTCCTTGCCTTGCCGAGCACTGCCTAGCCTTGCGTTGTCGTGCATTAGCCTTGCCTCGCCTGACCGTGCATTGCCTTGCGTTACCCTTTCCTTCCCTTGCCGTGCATTGCCTAGTCCTGAGTTGTCGTGCCTTAGCCTTGTTTCCGCTTACCGTGCCGTTCCTTCATTCACCTTTGCCTTCCCTTGCCTTCCTTGCCTTCCGTTACTCTTTGCTTCCCTTCCGTGCATTGCCTAGCCTTGCGTTGTCCTGCCTTAGCCTTGCCTCGCCTGACCGTGCCTTGCCTTGCGTTATGCTTTCCTTGCCTTGCCGTGCATTGCCTAGTCCTGCGTTGTCGTGCCTTAGGCTTCTTTCCCCTTAACGTGCCGTTCCGTCCGTTGCCCTTGCCTACCCTTGCTTTCCCTTGCCTTCCTTGCCTTCCGTTACTCTTTACTTACCTTCCGTGCATTGCCTAGCCTTGCGTTGTCGTGCCTTAGCCTTGCGTCGCCTGACCGTGCCTTGCCTTGCGTTACCCTTTCTTTGCCTTGCCGTGCATTGCCTAGTCCTGCGTTGTCGTGCCTTAGCCTTGTTTCCCCGTACCGTGCCGTTCCTTCCGTTAGCCTTGCCTTCCCTTGCTTTCCCTTGCCTTTCTTTCCTTCCGTTACTCTTTCCTTGCCTAGCTGTGCACTGCCTAGCCGTGCGTTGTCGTGCCTTAGCCTTGTTTCCCCTTGCTGTGCCGTTCCTTCCGTTACACTTGACTTGCCTTTCTTTGCCTTGCCTTCCTTTCCTTCCGTTAATCTTTCCTTGCCTAGCCGTGCATTGCCTAGCCTTGCGTTGTCGTGCATTAGCCTTGCCTCGCCTGACCGTGCCTTGCCTTGCGTTACCCTTTCCTTGCCTTGCCTTGCATTGCCTAGTCCTGAGTTGTCGTGCCTTAGCCTTGTTTCCGCTTACCGTGCCGTTCCTTCCTTTACCTTTGCCTTCCCTTGCCTTCCTTGCCTTCCGTTACTCTTTGCTTGCCTTCCGTGCATTGCCTAGCCTTGCGTTGTCCTGCCTTAGCCTTGCCTCGCCTGACCGTGCCTTGCCTTGCGTTACCCTTTCCTTGCCTTGCCGTGCATTGCCTAATCCTGCGTTGTCGTGCCTTAGCCTTGTTTCCCCTTACCGTGCCGTTCCTTCCGTTACCCTTGCCTTCCCTTGCTTTCCCTTGCCTTTCTTTCCTTCCCTTACTCTTTCCTTGCCTTGCCGAGCACTGCCTAGCCTTGCGTTGTCGTGCATTAGCCTTGCCTCGCCTGACCGTGCCTTGCTTTGCGTTATGCTTTCCTTGCCTTGCCGTGCATTGCCTAGCCCTGCATTGTCGTGCATTAGCCTTGCCTTTCCTCACCGTGCCTTGCCTTGCGTTACTCTTTCCTTGCTTGGCCGTGCATTGCCTAGCCGTGCGTTGCCGTGCCTTACCCTTGTTTCCCCTTGCCGTGCCTTGCCTTTTGTTACACTTGCCTTGCCTTGCTTTGCCTTGCCTTCCTCTCCTTCCGTTACTCTTTCCTTGCCTAGCCGTGCATTGCCTAGCCTTGCGTTGTCGTGCATTAGCCTTGCCTCGCCTGACCGTGCCTTGCCTTGCGTTACGCTTTCTTTGCCTTGCCGTGCATTGCCTAGTCCTGCGTTGTCGTGCCTTAGCCTTGTTTCCCCTTACCGTGCCGTTCCTTCCGTTACCCTTGCCTTCCCTTGCTTTCCCTTGCCTTTCTTTCCTTCCGTTACTCTTTCCTTGCCTTGCCGAGCACTGCCTAGCCTTGCGTTGTCGTGCATTAGCCTTGCCTCGCCTGACCGTGCCTTGCCTTGCGTTATGCTTTCCTTCCCTTGCCGTGCATTGCCTAGTCCTGCGTTGTCGTGCCTTAGGCTTCTTTCCCCTTAACGTGCCGTTCCGTCCGTTGCCCTTGCCTACCCTTGCTTTCCCTTGCCTTCCTTGCCTTCCGTTACTCTTTACTTACCTTCCGTGCATTGCCTAGCCTTGCGTTGTCGTGCCTTAGCCTTGCGTCGCCTGACCGTGCCTTGCCTTGCGTTACCCTTTCTTTGCCTTGCCGTGCATTGCCTAGTCCTGCGTTGTCGTGCCTTAGCCTTGTTTCCCCGTACCGTGCCGTTCCTTCCGTTAGCCTTGCCTTCCCTTGCTTTCCCTTGCCTTTCTTTCCTTCCGTTACTCTTTCCTTGCCTAGCTGTGCACTGCCTAGCCGTGCGTTGTCGTGCCTTAGCCTTGTTTCCCCTTGCTGTGCCGTTCCTTCCGTTACACTTGACTTGCCTTTCTTTGCCTTGCCTTCCTTTCCTTCCGTTAATCTTTCCTTGCCTAGCCGTGCATTGCCTAGCCTTGCGTTGTCGTGCATTAGCCTTGCCTCGCCTGACCGTGCCTTGCCTTGCGTTACCCTTTCCTTGCCTTGCCTTGCATTGCCTAGTCCTGAGTTGTCGTGCCTTAGCCTTGTTTCCGCTTACCGTGCCGTTCCTTCCTTTACCTTTGCCTTCCCTTGCCTTCCTTGCCTTCCGTTACTCTTTGCTTGCCTTCCGTGCATTGCCTAGCCTTGCGTTGTCCTGCCTTAGCCTTGCCTCGCCTGACCGTGCCTTGCCTTGCGTTACCCTTTCCTTGCCTTGCCGTGCATTGCCTAATCCTGCGTTGTCGTGCCTTAGCCTTGTTTCCCCTTACCGTGCCGTTCCTTCCGTTACCCTTGCCTTCCCTTGCTTTCCCTTGCCTTTCTTTCCTTCCCTTACTCTTTCCTTGCCTTGCCGAGCACTGCCTAGCCTTGCGTTGTCGTGCATTAGCCTTGCCTCGCCTGACCGTGCCTTGCTTTGCGTTATGCTTTCCTTGCCTTGCCGTGCATTGCCTAGCCCTGCATTGTCGTGCATTAGCCTTGCCTTTCCTCACCGTGCCTTGCCTTGCGTTACTCTTTCCTTGCTTGGCCGTGCATTGCCTAGCCGTGCGTTGCCGTGCCTTACCCTTGTTTCCCCTTGCCGTGCCTTGCCTTTTGTTACACTTGCCTTGCCTTGCTTTGCCTTGCCTTCCTCTCTTTCCGTTACTCTTTCCTTGCCTAGCCGTGCATTGCCTAGCCTTGCGTTGTCGTGCATTAGCCTTGCCTCGCCTGACCGTGCCTTGCCTTGCGTTACGCTTTCTTTGCCTTGCCGTGCATTGCCTAGTCCTGCGTTGTCGTGCCTTAGCCTTGTTTCCCCTTACCGTGCCGTTCCTTCCGTTACCCTTGCTTTCCCTTGCTTTCCCTTGCCTTTCTTTCCTTCCGTTACTCTTTCCTTGCCTTGCCGAGCACTGCCTAGCCTTGCGTTGTCGTGCATTAGCCTTGCCTCGCCTGACCGTGCCTTGCCTTGCGTTATGCTTTCCTTCCCTTGCCGTGCATTGCCTAGCCCTGCATTGTCGTGCATTAGCCTTGCCTTTCCTCACCGTGCCTTGCCTTGCGTTACCCTTTCCTTGCTTGGCCGTGCATTGCCTAGCCGTGCTTTTTCGTGCATTAGCGTTGCCTCGCCTGACCGTGCCTTGCCTTGCGTTACCCTTTCCTTGCCTTGCCGTGCATTGCCTAGTCCTGCGTTGTCGTGCCTTAGGCTTGTTTCCCCTTAACGTGCCGTTCCGTCCGTTGCCCTTGCCTACCCTTGCTTTCCCTTGCCTTCCTTGCCTTCCGTTACTCTTTACTTACCTTCCGTGCATTGCCTAGCCTTGCGTTGTCGTGACTTAGCCTTGCGTCGCCTGACCGTGCCTTGCCTTGCTTTACCCTTTCTTTGCCTTGCCGTGCATTGCCTAGTCCTGCGTTGTCGTGCCTTAGCCTTGTTTCCCCGTACCGTGCCGTTCCTTCCGTTAGCCTTGCCTTCCCTTGCTTTCCCTTGCCTTTCTTTCCTTCCGTTACTCTTTCCTTGCCTAGCCGTGCACTGCCTAGCCGTGCGTTTTCGTGCCTTAGCCTTGTTTCCCCTTGCCGTGCCGTGCCTTTTGTTGCACTTGCCTTGCCTTGCTTTGCTTTCCCTTCCTTTCCTTCCGTTACTCTTTCCTTGCCTAGCCGGGCAATGCCTAGCCTTGCGTTGTCGTGCATTAGCCTTCCCTTGCCTCACCGTACCTTGCCTTGCGTTACCCTTTCCTTGCCTTGCCGTGCACTGCCTAGCCTTGCGTTGTCGTGCCTTACCCTTGTTTCCCCTTGCCGTGCCGTGCCTTTTGTTGCACTTGCCTTGCCTTGCTTTGCTTTGCCTTCCTTTCCTTCCGTTACTCTTTCCTTGCCTAGCCGTGCATTGCCTAGCCTTGCGTTGTCGTGCATTAGCCTTGCCTCGCCTGACCGTGCCTTGCCTTGCGTTACCCTTTCCTTCCCTTGCCGTGCATTGCCTAGCCGTGCGTTGTCTTGCCTTAGCCTTGTTTCCCCTTGCTGTGCCGTTTCTTCCGTTACACTTGCCTTGCCTTACTTTGCCTTGCCTTCCTTTCCTTCCGTTACTCTTTCCTTCCCTAGCCGTGCACTGCCTAGACTTGCGTTGTCGTGCCTTAGCCTTGGCTCGCCTGACCGTGCCTTGCCTTGCGTTACCCTTTCCTTGCTTGGCCGTGCATTGCCTAGCCGTGCGTTGCCGTGCCTTACCCTTGTTTCCCCTTGCCGTGCCTTGCCTTTTGTTACACTTGCCTTGCCTTGCTTTGCCTTGCCTTCCTCTCCTTCCGTTACTCTTTCCTTGCCTAGCCGTGCATTGCCTAGCCTTGCGTTGTCGTGCATTAGCCTTGCCTCGCCTGACCGTGCCTTGCCTTGCGTTACCCTTTCTTTGCCTTGCCGTGCATTGCCTAGTCCTGCGTTGTCGTGCCTTAGCCTTGTTTCCCTTTACCGTGCCGTTCCTTCCGTTACCCTTGCCTTCCCTTGCTTTCCCTTGCCTTTCTTTCCTTCCGTTACTCTTTCCTTGCCTTGCCGAGCACTGCCTAGCCTTGCGTTGTCGTGCATTAGCCTTGCCTCGCCTGACCGTGCCTTGCCTTGCGTTATGCTTTCCTTGCCTTGCCGTGCATTGCCTAGCCCTGCATTGTCGTGCATTAGCCTTGCCTTTCCTCCCGTTACTCTTTCCTTGCCTTGCCGTGCATTGCCTAGTCCTGCGTTGTCGTGCCTTAGGCTTGTTTCCCCTTAACGTGCCGTTCCGTCCGTTGCCCTTGCCTACCCTTGCTTTCCCTTGCCTTCCTTGCCTTCCGTTACTCTTTACTTACCTTCCGTGCATTGCCTAGCCTTGCGTTGTCGTGCCTTAGCCTTGCGTCGCCTGACCGTGCCTTGCCTTGCGTTACCCTTTCTTTGCCTTGCCGTGCATTGCCTAGTCCTGCGTTGTCGTGCCTTAGCCTTGTTTCCCCGTACCGTGCCGTTCCTTCCGTTAGCCTTGCCTTCCCTTGCTTTCCCTTGCCTTTCTTTCCTTCCGTTACTCTTTCCTTGCCTAGCCGTGCACTGCCTAGCCGTGCGTTGTCGTGCCTTAGCCTTGTTTCCCCTTGCTGTGCCGTTCCTTCCGTTACACTTGATTTGCCTTTCTTTGCCTTGCCTTCCTTTCCTTCCGTTACTCTTTCCTTGCCTAGCCGTGCATTGCCTAGCCTTGCGTTGTCGTGCATTTCCCTTGCCTCGCCTGACCGTGCCTTGCCTTGCGTTACCCTTTCCTTGCCTTGCCTTGCATTGCCTAGTCCTGAGTTGTCGTGCCTTAGCCTTGTTTCCGCTTACCGTGCCGTTCCTTCCTTTACCTTTGCCTTCCCTTGCCTTCCTTGCCTGCCGTTACTCTTTGCTTGCCTTCCGTGCATTGCCTAGCCTTGCGTTGTCCTGCCTTAGCCTTGCCTCGCCTGACCGTGCCTTGCCTTGCGTTACCCTTTCCTTGCCTTGCCGTGCATTGCCTAATCCTGCGTTGTCGTGCCTTAGCCTTGTTTCCCCTTACCGTGTCGTTCCTTCCGTTACCCTTGCCTTCCCTTGCTCTCCCTTGCCTTTCTTTCCTTCCCTTACTCTTTCCTTGCCTTGCCGAGCACTGCCTAGCCTTGCGTTGTCGTGCATTAGCCTTGCCTCGCCTGACCGTGCCTTGCTTTGCGTTATGCTTTCCTTGCCTTGCCGTGCATTGCCTAGCCCTGCATTGTCGTGCATTAGCCTTGCCTTTCCTCACCGTGCCTTGCCTTGCGTTACCCTTTCCTTGCTTGGCCGTGCATTGCCTAGCCGTGCGTTGCCGTTCCTTACCCTTCCCTCGCCTGACCGTGCCTTGCTTTGCGTTATGCTTTCCTTGCCTTGCCGTGCATTGCCTAGCCCTGCATTGTCGTGCATTAGCCTTGCCTTTCCTCACCGTGCCTTGCCTTGCGTTACCCTTTCCTTGCTTGGCCGTGCATTGCCTAGCCGTGCGTTGCCGTGCCTTACCCTTGTTTCCCCTTGCCGTGCCTTGCCTTTTGTTACACTTGCCTTGCCTTGCTTTGCCTTGCCTTCCTCTCCTTCCGTTACTCTTTCCTTGCCTAGCCGTGCATTGCCTAGCCTTGCGTTGTCGTGCATTAGCCTTGCCTCGCCTGACCGTGCCTTGCCTTGCGTTACGCTTTCTTTGCCTTGCCGTGCATTGCCTAGTCCTGCGTTGTCGTGCCTTAGCCTTGTTTCCCCTTACCGTGCCGTTCCTTCCGTTACCCTTGCCTTCCCTTGCTTTCCCTTGCCTTTCTTTCCTTCCGTTACTCTTTCCTTGCCTTGCCGAGCACTGCCTAGCCTTGCGTTGTCGTGCATTAGCCTTGCCTCGCCTGACCGTGCCTTGCCTTGCGTTATGCTTTCCTTCCCTTGCCGTGCATTGCCTAGCCCTGCATTGTCGTGCATTAGCCTTGCCTTTCCTCACCGTGCCTTGCCTTGCGTTACCCTTTCCTTGCTTGGCCGTGCATTGCCTAGCCGTGCGTTGCCGTGCCTTACCTTTGTTTCCCCTTGCCGTGCCTTGCCTTTTGTTACACTTGCTTTGGCTTGCTTTGCCTTGCCTTCCTCTCCTTCCGTTACCCTTTCTTTGCCTTGCCGTGCATTGCCTAGTCCTGCGTTGTCGTGCCTTAGCCTTGTTTCCCCTTACCGTGCCGTTCCTTCCGTTACCCTTGCCTTCCCTTGCTTTCCCTTGCCTTTCTTTCCTTCCGTTACTCTTTCCTTGCCTTGCCGAGCACTGCCTAGCCTTGCGTTGTCGTGCATGAGCCTTGCCTCGCCTGACCGTGCATTGCCTTGCGTTACCCTTTCCTTGCCTTGCCGTGCATTGCCTAGCCTTGCGTTGTCGTGCATTAGCCTTGCCTCGCCTGACCGTGCCTTGCCTTGCGTTACCCTTTCCTTGCCTTGCCGTGCATTGCCTAGCCGTGCTTTTTCGTGCATTAGCGTTGCCTCGCCTGACCGTGCCTTGCCTTGCGTTACCCTTTCCTTGCCTTGCCGTGCATTGCCTAGTCCTGCGTTGTCGTGCCTTAGGCTTGTTTCCCCTTAACGTGCCGTTCCGTCCGTTGCCCTTGCCTACCCTTGCTTTCCCTTGCCTTCCTTGCCTTCCGTTACTCTTTACTTACCTTCCGTGCATTGCCAAGCCTTGCGTTGTCGTGCCTTAGCCTTGCGTCGCCTGACCGTGCCTTGCCTTGCTTTACCCTTTCTTTGCCTTGCCGTGCATTGCCTAGTCCTGCGTTGTCGTGCCTTAGCCTTGTTTCCCCGTACCGTGCCGTTCCTTCCGTTAGCCTTGCCTTCCCTTGCTTTCCCTTGCCTTTCTTTCCTTCCGTTACTCTTTCCTTGCCTAGCCGTGCACTGCCTAGCCGTGCGTTTTCGTGCCTTAGCCTTGTTTCCCCTTGCCGTGCCGTGCCTTTTGTTGCACTTGCCTTGCCTTGCTTTGCTTTCCCTTCCTTTCCTTCCGTTACTCTTTCCTTGCCTAGCCGGGCAATGCCTAGCCTTGCGTTGTCGTGCATTAGCCTTCCCTTGCCTCACCGTACCTTGCCTTGCGTTACCCTTTCCTTGCCTTGCCGTGCACTGCCTAGCCTTGCGTTGTCGTGCCTTACCATTGTTTCCCCTTGCCGTGCCGTGCCTTTTGTTGCACTTGCCTTGCCTTGCTTTGCTTTGCCTTCCTTTCCTTCCGTTACTCTTTCCTTGCCTAGCCGTGCATTGCCTAGCCTTGCGTTGTCGTGCATTAGCCTTGCCTCGCCTGACCGTGCCTTGCCTTGCGTTACCCTTTCCTTCCCTTGCCGTGCATTGCCTAGCCGTGCGTTGTCTTGCCTTAGCCTTGTTTCCCCTTGCTGTGCCGTTTCTTCCGTTACACTTGCCTTGCCTTACTTTGCCTTGCCTTCCTTTCCTTCCGTTACTCTTTCCTTCCCTAGCCGTGCACTGCCTAGACTTGCGTTGTCGTGCCTTAGCCTTGGCTCGCCTGACCGTGCCTTGCCTTGCGTTACCCTTTCCTTGCTTGGCCGTGCATTGCCTAGCCGTGCGTTGCCGTGCCTTACCCTTGTTTCCCCTTGCCGTGCCTTGCCTTTTGTTACACTTGCCTTGCCTTGCTTTGCCTTGCCTTCCTCTCCTTCCGTTACTCTTTCCTTGCCTAGCCGTGCATTGCCTAGCCTTGCGTTGTCGTGCATTAGCCTTGCCTCGCCTGACCGTGCCTTGCCTTGCGTTACCCTTTCTTTGCCTTGCCGTGCATTGCCTAGTCCTGCGTTGTCGTGCCTTAGCCTTGTTTCCCTTTACCGTGCCGTTCCTTCCGTTACCCTTGCCTTCCCTTGCTTTCCCTTGCCTTTCTTTCCTTCCGTTACTCTTTCCTTGCCTTGCCGAGCACTGCCTAGCCTTGCGTTGTCGTGCATTAGCCTTGCCTCACCTGACCGTGCATTGCCTTGCGTTACCCTTTCCTTGCCTTGCCGTGCATTGCCTAGTCCTGCGTTGTCGTGCCTTAGGCTTGTTTCCCCTTAACGTGCCGTTCCGTCCGTTGCCCTTGCCTACCCTTGCTTTCCCTTGCCTTCCTTGCCTTCCGTTACTCTTTACTTACCTTCCGTGCATTGCCTAGCCTTGCGTTGTCATGCCTTAGCCTTGCGTCGCCTGACCGTGCCTTGCCTTGCGTTACCCTTTCTTTGCCTTGCCGTGCATTGCCTAGTCCTGCGTTGTCGTGCCTTAGCCTTGTTTCCCCGTACCGTGCCGTTCCTTCCGTTAGCCTTGCCTTCCCTTGCTTTCCCTTGCCTTTCTTTCCTTCCGTTACTCTTTCCTTGCTTAGCCGTGCACTGCCTAGCCGTGCGTTGTCGTGCCTTAGCCTTGTTTCCCCTTGCTGTGACGTTCCTTCCGTTACACTTGCCTTGCCTTTCTTTGCCTTGCCTTCCTTTCCTTCCGTTACTCTTTCCTTGCCTAGCCGTGCACTGCCTAGCCTTGCGTTGTCGTGCATTAGCCTTCCCTTGCCTCACCGTACCTTGCCTTGCGTTACCCTTTCCTTGCCTTGCCGTGCACTGCCTAGCCTTGCGTTTTCGTGCCTTACCCTTTTTTCCCCTTGCCGTGCCGTGCCTTTTGTTACACTTGCCTTGCCTTGCTTTGCTTTGCCTTCCTTTCCTTCCGTTACTCTTTCCTTGCCTAGCCGTGCATTGCCTAGCCTTGCGTTGTCGTGCATTAGCCTTGCCTCGCCTGACCGTGCCTTGCCTTGCGTTACCCTTTCCTTCCCTTGCCGTGCATTGCCTAGCCGTGCGTTGTCTTGCCTTAGCCTTGTTTCCCCTTGCTGTGCCGTTTCTTCCGTTACACTTGCCTTGCCTTACTTTGCCTTGCCTTCCTTTCCTTCCGTTACTCTTTCCTTGCCTAGCCGTGCACTGCCTAGACTTGCGTTGTCGTGCCTTAGCCTTGGCTCGCCTGACAGTGCCTTGCCTTGCGTTACCCTTTCCTTGCCTTGCCGTGCATTGCCTAGCCGAGCGTTGTCGTGCATTAGCCTTCCCTTGCCTCACCGTGCCTTGCTTTGCGTTACCCTTTCCTTGCCTTGCCATGCATTGCCTAGCCGTGCGTTGCCGTGCCTTACCCTTGTTTCCCCTTGCCGTGGCTTGCCTTTTGTTACACTTGCCTTGCCTTGCTTTGCCTTGCTTTCCTCTCCTTCCGTTACTCTTTCCTTGCCTAGCCGTGCACTGCCTAGACTTGCGTTGTCGTGCCTTAGCCTTGCCTCGCCTCACCGTGCCTTGCCTTGCGTTACCCTTTCCTTGCCTTGCCGTGCATTGCCTAGTCCTGCGTTGTCGTGCCTTAGGCTTGTTTCCCCTTACCGTGCCGTTCCTTCCGTTACCCTTGCCTTCCCTTGCTTTCCCTTGCCTTTCTTTCCTTCCGTTACTCTTTCCTTGCCTTGCCGAGCACTGCCTAGCCTTGCGTTGTCGTGCATTAGCCTTGCCTCGCCTGACCGTGCATTGCCTTGCGTTACCCTTTCCTTCCCTTGCCGTGCATTGCCTAGTCCTGAGTTGTCGTGCCTTAGCCTTGTTTCCGCTTACCGTGCCGTTCCTTCATTCACCTTTGCCTTCCCTTGCCTTCCTTGCCTTCCGTTACTCTTTGCTTCCCTTCCGTGCATTGCCTAGCCTTGCGTTGTCCTGCCTTAGCCTTGCCTCGCCTGACCGTGCCTTGCCTTGCGTTATGCTTTCCTTGCCTTGCCGTGCATTGCCTAGTCCTGCGTTGTCGTGCCTTAGGCTTCTTTCCCCTTAACGTGCCGTTCCGTCCGTTGCCCTTGCCTACCCTTGCTTTCCCTTGCCTTCCTTGCCTTCCGTTACTCTTTACTTACCTTCCGTGCATTGCCTAGCCTTGCGTTGTCGTGCCTTAGCCTTGCGTCGCCTGACCGTGCCTTGCCTTGCGTTACCCTTTCTTTGCCTTGCCGTGCATTGCCTAGTCCTGCGTTGTCGTGCCTTAGCCTTGTTTCCCCGTACCGTGCCGTTCCTTCCGTTAGCCTTGCCTTCCCTTGCTTTCCCTTGCCTTTCTTTCCTTCCGTTACTCTTTCCTTGCCTAGCTGTGCACTGCCTAGCCGTGCGTTGTCGTGCCTTAGCCTTGTTTCCCCTTGCTGTGCCGTTCCTTCCGTTACACTTGACTTGCCTTTCTTTGCCTTGCCTTCCTTTCCTTCCGTTAATCTTTCCTTGCCTAGCCGTGCATTGCCTAGCCTTGCGTTGTCGTGCATTAGCCTTGCCTCGCCTGACCGTGCCTTGCCTTGCGTTACCCTTTCCTTGCCTTGCCTTGCATTGCCTAGTCCTGAGTTGTCGTGCCTTAGCCTTGTTTCCGCTTACCGTGCCGTTCCTTCCTTTACCTTTGCCTTCCCTTGCCTTCCTTGCCTTCCGTTACTCTTTGCTTGCCTTCCGTGCATTGCCTAGCCTTGCGTTGTCCTGCCTTAGCCTTGCCTCGCCTGACCGTGCCTTGCCTTGCGTTACCCTTTCCTTGCCTTGCCGTGCATTGCCTAATCCTGCGTTGTCGTGCCTTAGCCTTGTTTCCCCTTACCGTGCCGTTCCTTCCGTTACCCTTGCCTTCCCTTGCTTTCCCTTGCCTTTCTTTCCTTCCCTTACTCTTTCCTTGCCTTGCCGAGCACTGCCTAGCCTTGCGTTGTCGTGCATTAGCCTTGCCTCGCCTGACCGTGCCTTGCTTTGCGTTATGCTTTCCTTGCCTTGCCGTGCATTGCCTAGCCCTGCATTGTCGTGCATTAGCCTTGCCTTTCCTCACCGTGCCTTGCCTTGCGTTACTCTTTCCTTGCTTGGCCGTGCATTGCCTAGCCGTGCGTTGCCGTGCCTTACCCTTGTTTCCCCTTGCCGTGCCTTGCCTTTTGTTACACTTGCCTTGCCTTGCTTTGCCTTGCCTTCCTCTCCTTCCGTTACTCTTTCCTTGCCTAGCCGTGCATTGCCTAGCCTTGCGTTGTCGTGCATTAGCCTTGCCTCGCCTGACCGTGCCTTGCCTTGCGTTACGCTTTCTTTGCCTTGCCGTGCATTGCCTAGTCCTGCGTTGTCGTGCCTTAGCCTTGTTTCCCCTTACCGTGCCGTTCCTTCCGTTACCCTTGCCTTCCCTTGCTTTCCCTTGCCTTTCTTTCCTTCCGTTACTCTTTCCTTGCCTTGCCGAGCACTGCCTAGCCTTGCGTTGTCGTGCATTAGCCTTGCCTCGCCTGACCGTGCCTTGCCTTGCGTTATGCTTTCCTTCCCTTGCCGTGCATTGCCTAGCCCTGCATTGTCGTGCATTAGCCTTGCCTTTCCTCACCGTGCCTTGCCTTGCGTTACCCTTTCCTTGCTTGGCCGTGCATTGCCTAGCCGTGCTTTTTCGTGCATTAGCGTTGCCTCGCCTGACCGTGCCTTGCCTTGCGTTACCCTTTCCTTGCCTTGCCGTGCATTGCCTAGTCCTGCGTTGTCGTGCCTTAGGCTTGTTTCCCCTTAACGTGCCGTTCCGTCCGTTGCCCTTGCCTACCCTTGCTTTCCCTTGCCTTCCTTGCCTTCCGTTACTCTTTACTTACCTTCCGTGCATTGCCTAGCCTTGCGTTGTCGTGACTTAGCCTTGCGTCGCCTGACCGTGCCTTGCCTTGCTTTACCCTTTCTTTGCCTTGCCGTGCATTGCCTAGTCCTGCGTTGTCGTGCCTTAGCCTTGTTTCCCCGTACCGTGCCGTTCCTTCCGTTAGCCTTGCCTTCCCTTGCTTTCCCTTGCCTTTCTTTCCTTCCGTTACTCTTTCCTTGCCTAGCCGTGCACTGCCTAGCCGTGCGTTTTCGTGCCTTAGCCTTGTTTCCCCTTGCCGTGCCGTGCCTTTTGTTGCACTTGCCTTGCCTTGCTTTGCTTTCCCTTCCTTTCCTTCCGTTACTCTTTCCTTGCCTAGCCGGGCAATGCCTAGCCTTGCGTTGTCGTGCATTAGCCTTGCCTCGCCTGACCGTGCCTTGCCTTGCGTTACCCTTTCCTTCCCTTGCCGTGCATTGCCTAGCCGTGCGTTGTCTTGCCTTAGCCTTGTTTCCCCTTGCTGTGCCGTTTCTTCCGTTACACTTGCCTTGCCTTACTTTGCCTTGCCTTCCTTTCCTTCCGTTACTCTTTCCTTCCCTAGCCGTGCACTGCCTAGACTTGCGTTGTCGTGCCTTAGCCTTGGCTCGCCTGACCGTGCCTTGCCTTGCGTTACCCTTTCCTTGCTTCGCCGTGCATTGCCTAGCCGTGCGTTGCCGTGCCTTACCCTTGTTTCCCCTTGCCGTGCCTTGCCTTTTGTTACACTTGCCTTGCCTTGCTTTGCCTTGCCTTCCTCTCCTTCCGTTACTCTTTCCTTGCCTAGCCGTGCATTGCCTAGCCTTGCGTTGTCGTGCATTAGCCTTGCCTCGCCTGACCGTGCCTTGCCTTGCGTTACCCTTTCTTTGCCTTGCCGTGCATTGCCTAGTCCTGCGTTGTCGTGCCTTAGCCTTGTTTCCCTTTACCGTGCCGTTCCTTCCGTTACCCTTGCCTTCCCTTGCTTTCCCTTGCCTTTCTTTCCTTCCGTTACTCTTTCCTTGCCTTGCCGAGCACTGCCTAGCCTTGCGTTGTCGTGCATTAGCCTTGCCTCACCTGACCGTGCATTGCCTTGCGTTACCCTTTCCTTGCCTTGCCGTGCATTGCCTAGTCCTGCGTTGTCGTGCCTTAGGCTTGTTTCCCCTTAACGTGCCGTTCCGTCCGTTGCCCTTGCCTACCCTTGCTTTCCCTTGCCTTCCTTGCCTTCCGTTACTCTTTACTTACCTTCCGTGCATTGCCTAGCCTTGCGTTGTCATGCCTTAGCCTTGCGTCGCCTGACCGTGCCTTGCCTTGCGATACCCTTTCTTTGCCTTGCCGTGCATTGCCTAGTCCTGCGTTGTCGTGCCTTAGCCTTGTTTCCCCGTACCGTGCCGTTCCTTCCGTTAGCCTTGCCTTCCCTTGCTTTCCCTTGCCTTTCTTTCCTTCCGTTACTCTTTCCTTGCTTAGCCGTGCACTGCCTAGCCGTGCGTTGTCGTGCCTTAGCCTTGTTTCCCCTTGCTGTGACGTTCCTTCCGTTACACTTGCCTTGCCTTTCTTTGCCTTGCCTTCCTTTCCTTCCGTTACTCTTTCCTTGCCTAGCCGTGCACTGCCTAGCCTTGCGTTGTCGTGCATTAGCCTTCCCTTGCCTCACCGTACCTTGCCTTGCGTTACCCTTTCCTTGCCTTGCCGTGCACTGCCTAGCCTTGCGTTTTCGTGCCTTACCCTTTTTTCCCCTTGCCGTGCCGTGCCTTTTGTTACACTTGCCTTGCCTTGCTTTGCTTTGCCTTCCTTTCCTTCCGTTACTCTTTCCTTGCCTAGCCGTGCATTGCCTAGCCTTGCGTTGTCGTGCATTAGCCTTGCCTCGCCTGACCGTGCCTTGCCTTGCGTTACCCTTTCCTTCCCTTGCCGTGCATTGCCTAGCCGTGCGTTGTCTTGCCTTAGCCTTGTTTCCCCTTGCTGTGCCGTTTCTTCCGTTACACTTGCCTTGCCTTACTTTGCCTTGCCTTCCTTTCCTTCCGTTACTCTTTCCTTGCCTAGCCGTGCACTGCCTAGACTTGCGTTGTCGTGCCTTAGCCTTGGCTCGCCTGACAGTGCCTTGCCTTGCGTTACCCTTTCCTTGCCTTGCCGTGCATTGCCTAGCCGAGCGTTGTCGTGCATTAGCCTTCCCTTGCCTCACCGTGCCTTGCTTTGCGTTACCCTTTCCTTGCCTTGCCATGCATTGCCTAGCCGTGCGTTGCCGTGCCTTACCCTTGTTTCCCCTTGCCGTGGCTTGCCTTTTGTTACACTTGCCTTGCCTTGCTTTGCCTTGCTTTCCTCTCCTTCCGTTACTCTTTCCTTGCCTAGCCGTGCACTGCCTAGACTTGCGTTGTCGTGCCTTAGCCTTGCCTCGCCTCACCGTGCCTTGCCTTGCGTTACCCTTTCCTTGCCTTGCCGTGCATTGCCTAGTCCTGCGTTGTCGTGCCTTAGGCTTGTTTCCCCTTACCGTGCCGTTCCTTCCGTTACCCTTGCCTTCCCTTGCTTTCCCTTGCCTTTCTTTCCTTCCGTTACTCTTTCCTTGCCTTGCCGAGCACTGCCTAGCCTTGCGTTGTCGTGCATTAGCCTTGTCTCGCCTGACCGTGCATTGCCTTGCGTTACCCTTTCCTTCCCTTGCCGTGCATTGCCTAGTCCTGAGTTGTCGTGCCTTAGCCTTGTTTCCGCTTACCGTGCCGTTCCTTCATTCACCTTTGCCTTCCCTTGCCTTCCTTGCCTTCCGTTACTCTTTGCTTCCCTTCCGTGCATTGCCTAGCCTTGCGTTGTCCTGCCTTAGCCTTGCCTCGCCTGACCGTGCCTTGCCTTGCGTTATGCTTTCCTTGCCTTGCCGTGCATTGCCTAGTCCTGCGTTGTCGTGCCTTAGGCTTCTTTCCCCTTAACGTGCCGTTCCGTCCGTTGCCCTTGCCTACCCTTGCTTTCCCTTGCCTTCCTTGCCTTCCGTTACTCTTTACTTACCTTCCGTGCATTGCCTAGCCTTGCGTTGTCGTGCCTTAGCCTTGCGTCGCCTGACCGTGCCTTGCCTTGCGTTACCCTTTCTTTGCCTTGCCGTGCATTGCCTAGTCCTGCGTTGTCGTGCCTTAGCCTTGTTTCCCCGTACCGTGCCGTTCCTTCCGTTAGCCTTGCCTTCCCTTGCTTTCCCTTGCCTTTCTTTCCTTCCGTTACTCTTTCCTTGCCTAGCTGTGCACTGCCTAGCCGTGCGTTGTCGTGCCTTAGCCTTGTTTCCGCTTACCGTGCCGTTCCTTCCTTTACCTTTGCCTTCCCTTGCCTTCCTTGCCTTCCGTTACTCTTTGCTTGCCTTCCGTGCATTGCCTAGCCTTGCGTTGTCCTGCCTTAGCCTTGCCTCGCCTGACCGTGCCTTGCCTTGCGTTACCCTTTCCTTGCCTTGCCGTGCATTGCCTAATCCTGCGTTGTCGTGCCTTAGCCTTGTTTCCCCTTACCGTGCCGTTCCTTCCGTTACCCTTGCCTTCCCTTGCTTTCCCTTGCCTTTCTTTCCTTCCCTTACTCTTTCCTTGCCTTGCCGAGCACTGCCTAGCCTTGCGTTGTCGTGCATTAGCCTTGCCTCGCCTGACCGTGCCTTGCTTTGCGTTATGCTTTCCTTGCCTTGCCGTGCATTGCCTAGCCCTGCATTGTCGTGCATTAGCCTTGCCTTTCCTCACCGTGCCTTGCCTTGCGTTACTCTTTCCTTGCTTGGCCGTGCATTGCCTAGCCGTGCGTTGCCGTGCCTTACCCTTGTTTCCCCTTGCCGTGCCTTGCCTTTTGTTACACTTGCCTTGCCTTGCTTTGCCTTGCCTTCCTCTCCTTCCGTTACTCTTTCCTTGCCTAGCCGTGCATTGCCTAGCCTTGCGTTGTCGTGCATTAGCCTTGCCTCGCCTGACCGTGCCTTGCCTTGCGTTACGCTTTCTTTGCCTTGCCGTGCATTGCCTAGTCCTGCGTTGTCGTGCCTTAGCCTTGTTTCCCCTTACCGTGCCGTTCCTTCCGTTACCCTTGCCTTCCCTTGCTTTCCCTTGCCTTTCTTTCCTTCCGTTACTCTTTCCTTGCCTTGCCGAGCACTGCCTAGCCTTGCGTTGTCGTGCATTAGCCTTGCCTCGCCTGACCGTGCCTTGCCTTGCGTTATGCTTTCCTTCCCTTGCCGTGCATTGCCTAGCCCTGCATTGTCGTGCATTAGCCTTGCCTTTCCTCACCGTGCCTTGCCTTGCGTTACCCTTTCCTTGCTTTGCCGTGCATTGCCTAGCCGTGCTTTTTCGTGCATTAGCGTTGCCTCGCCTGACCGTGCCTTGCCTTGCGTTACCCTTTCCTTGCCTTGCCGTGCATTGCCTAGTCCTGCGTTGTCGTGCCTTAGGCTTGTTTCCCCTTAACGTGCCGTTCCGTCCGTTGCCCTTGCCTACCCTTGCTTTCCCTTGCCTTCCTTGCCTTCCGTTACTCTTTACTTACCTTCCGTGCATTGCCTAGCCTTGCGTTGTCGTGACTTAGCCTTGCGTCGCCTGACCGTGCCTTGCCTTGCTTTACCCTTTCTTTGCCTTGCCGTGCATTGCCGAGTCCTGCGTTGTCGTGCCTTAGCCTTGTTTCCCCGTACCGTGCCGTTCCTTCCGTTAGCCTTGCCTTCCCTTGCTTTCCCTTGCCTTTCTTTCCTTCCGTTACTCTTTCCTTGCCTAGCCGTGCACTGCCTAGCCGTGCGTTGTCGTGCCTTAGCCTTGTTTCCCCTTGCTGTGCCGTTCCTTCCGTTACACTTGCCTTGCCTTTCTTTGCCTTGCCTTCCTTTCCTTCCGTTACTCTTTCCTTGCCTAGCCGTGCAATGCCTAGCCTTGCGTTGTCGTGCATTAGCCTTCCCTTGCCTCACCGTACCTTGCCTTGCGTTACCCTTTCCTTGCCTTGCCGTGCACTGCCTAGCCTTGCGTTGTCGTGCCTTACCCTTGTTTCCCCTTGCCGTGCCGTGCCTTTTGTTGCACTTGCCTTGCCTTGCTTTGCTTTGCCTTCCTTTCCTTCCGTTACTCTTTCCTTGCCTAGCCGTGCATTGCCTAGCCTTGCGTTGTCGTGCATTAGCCTTGCCTGGCCTGACCGTGCCTTGCCTTGCGTTACCCTTTCCTTCCCTTCCCGTGCATTGCCTTGCCGTGCGTTGTCTTGCCTTAGCCTTGTTTCCCCTTGCTGTGCCGTTTCTTCCGTTACACTTGCCTTGCCTTACTTTGCCTTGCCTTCCCTTCCTTCCGTTACTCTTTCCTTGCCTAGCCGTGCACTGCCTAGCCTTGCGTTGTCGTGCATTAGCCTTGCCTCGCCTGACCGTGCCTTGCCTTGCGTTATGCTTTCCTTGCCTTCCCGTGCATTGCCTAGCCCTGCATTGTCGTGCATTAGCCTTGCCTTTCCTCACCGTGCCTTGCCTTGCGTTACCCTTTCCTTGCCTTGCCATGCATTGCCTAGCCGTGCGTTGCCGTGCCTTACCCTTGTTTCCCCTTGCCGTGCCTTGCCTTTTGTTACACTTGCCTTGCCTTGCTTTGCCTTGCCTTCCTCTCCTTCCGTTACTCTTTCCTTGCAGAGCCGTGCATTGCCTAGCCTTGCGTTGTCGTGCATTAGCCTTGCCTCGCCTGACCGTGCCTTGCCTTGCGTTACCCTTTCTTTGCCTTGCCGTGCATTGCCTAGTCCTGCGTTGTCGTGCCTTAGCCTTGTTTCCCTTTACCGTGCCGTTCCTTCCGTTACCCTTGCCTTCCCTTGCTTTCCCTTGCCTTTCTTTCCTTCCGTTACTCTTTCCTTGCCTTGCCGAGCACTGCCTAGCCTTGCGTTGTCGTGACTTAGCCTTGCGTCGCCTGACCGTGCCTTGCCTTGCGTTACCCTTTCTTTGCCTTGCCGTGCATTGCCTAGTCCTGCGTTGTCGTGCGTTAGCCTTGTTTCCCCGTACCGTGCCGTTCCTTCCGTTAGCCTTGCCTTCCCTTGCTTTCCCTTGCCTTTCTTTCCTTCCGTTACTCTTTCCTTGCCTAGCCGTGCACTGCCTAGCCGTGCGTTGTCGTGCCTTAGCCTTGTTTCCCCTTGCTGTGCCGTTCCTTCCGTTACACTTGCCTTGCCTTTCTTTGCCTTGCCTTCCTTTCCTTCCGTTACTCTTTCCTTGCCTAGCCGTGCATTGCCTAGCCTTGCGTTGTCGTGCATTAGCCTTGCCTCGCCTGACCGTGCCTTGCCTTGCGTTACCCTTTCCTTGCCTTGCCTTGCATTGCCTAGTCCTGAGTTGTCGTGCCTTAGCCTTGTTTCCGCTTACCGTGCCGTTCCTTCCTTTACCTTTGCCTTCCCTTGCCTTCCTTGCCTTCCGTTACTCTTTGCTTGCCTTCCGTGCATTGCCTAGCCTTGCGTTGTCCTGCCTTAGCCTTGCCTCGCCTGACCGTGCCTTGCCTTGCGTTACCCTTTCCTTGCCTTGCCGTGCATTGCCTAATCCTGCGTTGTCGTGCCTTAGCCTTGTTTCCCCTTACCGTGCCGTTCCTTCCGTTACCCTTGCCTTCCCTTGCTTTCCCTTGCCTTTCTTTCCTTCCGTTACTCTTTCCTTGCCTTGCCGAGCACTGCCTAGCCTTGCGTTGTCGTGCATTAGCCTTGCCTCGCCTGACCGTGCCTTGCCTTGCGTTATGCTTTCCTTGCCTTGCCGTGCATTGCCTAGCCCTGCATTGTCGTGCATTAGCCTTGCCTTTCCTCACCGTGCCTTGCCTTGCGTTACCCTTCCTTGCTTGGCCGTGCATTGCCTAGCCGTGCGTTGCCGTGCCTTACCCTTGTTTCCCCTTGCCGTGCCTTGCCTTTTGTTACACTTGCCTTGCCTTGCTTTGCCTTGCCTTCCTCTCCTTCCGTTACTCTTTCCTTGCCTAGCCGTGCATTGCCTAGCCTTGCGTTGTCGTGCATTAGCCTTGCCTCGCCTGACCGTGCCTTGCCTTGCGTTACGCTTTCTTTGCCTTGCCGTGCATTGTCTAGTCCTGCGTTGTCGTGCCTTAGCCTTGTTTCCCCTTGCCGTGCCTTGCCTTTTGTTACACTTGCCTTCCCTTGCTTTCCCTTGCCTTTCTTTCCTTCCGTTACTCTTTCCTTGCCTTGCCGAGCACTGCCTAGCCTTGCGTTGTCGTGCCTTAGCCTTGCCTCGCCTGACCGTGCATTGCCTTGCGTTACTCTTTCCTTGCCTTGCCGTGCATTGCCTAGCCTTGCGTTGTCGTGCATTAGCCTTGCCTCGCCTGACCGTGCCTTGCCTTGCGTTACCCTTTCCTTGCCTTGCCGTGCATTGCCTAGCCGTGCTTTTTCGTGCATTAGCGTTGCCTCGCCTGACCGTGCCTTGCCTTGCGTTACCCTTTCCTTGCCTTGCCGTGCATTGCCTAGTCCTGCGTTGTCGTGCCTTAGGCTTGTTTCCCCTTAACGTGCCGTTCCGTCCGTTGCCCTTGCCTACCCTTGCTTTCCCTTGCCTTCCTTGCCTTCCGTTACTCTTTACTTACCTTCCGTGCATTGCCTAGCCTTGCGTTGTCGTGCCTTAGCCTTGCGTCGCCTGACCGTGCCTTGCCTTGCGTTACCCTTTCTTTGCCTTGCCGTGCATTGCCTAGTCCTGCGTTGTCGTGCCTTAGCCTTGTTTCCCCGTACCGTGCCGTTCCTTCCGTTAGCCTTGCCTTCCCTTGCTTTCCCTTGCCTTTCTTTCCTTCCGTTACTCTTTCCTTGCCTAGCCGTGCACTGCCTAGCCGTGCGTTGTCGTGCCTTAGCCTTGTTTCCCCTTGCTGTGCCGTTCCTTCCGTTACACTTGCCTTGCCTTTCTTTGCCTTGCCTTCCTTTCCTTCCGTTACTCTTTCCTTGCCTAGCCGTGCACTGCCTAGCCTTGCGTTGTCGTGCATTAGCCTTCCCTTGCCTCACCGTACCTTGCCTTGCGTTACCCTTTCCTTCCCTTGCCGTACATTGCCTAGCCGTGCGTTGTCTTGCCTTAGCCTTGTTTCCCCTTGCTGTGCCGTTCCTTCCGTTACACTTGCCTTGCCTTTCTTTGCCTTGCCTTCCTTTCCTTCCGTTACTCTTTCCTTGCGTAGCCGTGCACTGCCTAGCCTTGCGTTGTCGTGCATTAGCCTTTCCTTGCCTCACCGTACCTTGCCTTGCGTTACCCTTTCCTTGCCTTGCCGTGCACTGCCTAGCCTTGCGTTGTCGTGCCTTACCCTTGTTTCCCCTTGCCGTGCCGTGCCTTTTGTTACACTTGCCTTGCCTTGCTTTGCTTTGCCTTCCTTTCCTTCCGTTACTCTTTCCTTGCCTAGCCGTGCATTGCCTAGCCTTGCGTTGTCGTGCATTAGCCTTGCCTCGCCTGACCGTGCCTTGCCTTGCGTTACCCTTTCCTTCCCTTGCCGTGCATTGCCTAGCCGTGCGTTGTCTTGCCTTAGCCTTGTTTCCCCTTGCTGTGCCGTTTCTTCCGTTACACTTGCCTTGCCTTACTTTGCCTTGCCTTCCTTTCCTTCCGTTACTCTTTCCTTGCCTAGCCGTGCACTGCCTAGCCTTGCGTTGTCGTGCCTTAGCCTTGGCTCGCCTGACCGTGCCTTGCCTTGCGTTACCCTTTCCTTGCTTGGCCGTGCATTGCCTAGCCGTGCGTTGCCGTGCCTTACCCTTGTTTCCCCTTGCCGTGCCTTGCCTTTTGTTACACTTGCCTTGCCTTGCTTTGCCTTGCCTTCCTCTCCTTCCGTTACTCTTTCCTTGCCTAGCCGTGCATTGCCTAGCCTTGCGTTGTCGTGCATTAGCCTTGCCTCGCCTGACCGTGCCTTGCCTTGCGTTACCCTTTCTTTGCCTTGCCGTGCATTGCCTAGTCCTGCGTTGTCGTGCCTTAGCCTTGTTTCCCCTTACCGTGCCGTTCCTTCCGTTACCCTTGCCTTCCCTTGCTTTCCCTTGCCTTTCTTTCCTTCCGTTACTCTTTCCTTGCCTTGCCGAGCACTGCCTAGCCTTGCGTTGTCGTGCCTTAGCCTTGCCTCGCCTGACCGTGCATTGCCTTGCGTTACTCTTTCCTTGCCTTGCCGTGCATTGCCTAGCCTTGCGTTGTCGTGCATTAGCCTTGCCTCGCCTGACCGTGCCTTGCCTTGCGTTACCCTTTCCTTGCTTGGCCGTGCATTGCCTAGCCGTGCTTTTTCGTGCATTAGCGTTGCCTCGCCTGACCGTGCCTTGCCTTGCGTTACCCTTTCCTTGCCTTGCCGTGCATTGCCTAGTCCTGCGTTGTCGTGCCTTAGGCTTGTTTCCCCTTAACGTGCCGTTCCGTCCGTTGCCCTTGCCTACCCTTGCTTTCCCTTGCCTTCCTTGCCTTCCGTTACTCTTTACTTACCTTCCGTGCATTGCCTAGCCTTGCGTTGTCGTGCCTTAGCCTTGAGTCGCCTGACCGTGCCTTGCCTTGCGTTACCCTTTCTTTGCCTTGCCGTGCATTGCCTAGTCCTGCGTTGTCGTGCCTTAGCCTTGTTTCCCCGTACCGTGCCGTTCCTTCCGTTAGCCTTTCCTTCCCTTGCTTTCCCTTGCCTTTCTTTCTTTCCGTTACTCTTTCCTTGCCTAGCCGTGCACTGCCTAGCCGTGCGTTGTCGTGCCTTAGCCTTCTTTCCCCTTGCTGTGCCGTTCCTTCCGTTACACTTGCCTTGCCTTTCTTTGCCTTGCCTTCCTTTCCTTCCGTTACTCTTTCCTTGCCTAGCTGTGCACTGCCTAGCCTTGCGTTGTCGTGCATTAGCCTTCCCTTGCCTCACCGTACCTTGCCTTGCGTTACCCTTTCCTTGCCTTGCCGTGCACTGCCTAGCCTTGCGTTGTCGTGCCTTACCCTTGTTTCCCCTTGCCGTGCCGTGCCTTTTGTTACACTTGCCTTGCCTTGCATTGCTTTGCCTTCCTTTCCTTCCGTTACTCTTTCCTTGCCTAGCCGTGCATTGCCTAGCCTTGCGTTGTCGTGCATTAGCCTTGCCTCGCCTGACCGTGCCTTGCCTTGCGTTACCCTTTCCTTCCCTTGCCGTGCATTGCCTAGCCGTGCGTTGTCTTGCCTTAGCCTTGTTTCCCCTTGCTGTGCCGTTTCTTCCGTTACACGTGCCTTGCCTTACTTTGCCTTGCCTTCCTTTCCTTCCCTTTCCTTGCCTAGCCGTGCACTGCCTAGCCGTGCGTTGTCGTGCCTTAGCCTTGTTTCCGCTTACCGTGCCGTTCCTTCCTTTACCTTTGCCTTCCCTTGCCTTCCTTGCCTTCCGTTACTCTTTGCTTGCCTTCCGTGCATTGCCTAGCCTTGCGTTGTCCTGCCTTAGCCTTGCCTCGCCTGACCGTGCCTTGCCTTGCGTTACCCTTTCCTTGCCTTGCCGTGCATTGCCTGGTCCTGCGTTGTCGTGCCTTACCCTTGTTTCCCCTTGCCGTGCCTTGCCTTTTGTTACCCTTGCCTTCCCTTGCTTTCCCTTGCCTTTCTTTCCTTCCGTTACTCTTTCCTTGCCTTGCCGAGCACTGCCTAGCCTTGCGTTGTCGTGTATTAGCCTTGCCTCGCCTGACCGTGCCTTGCCTTGCGTTATGCTTTCCTTGCCTTGCCGTGCATTTCCTAGCCCTGCATTGTCGTGCATTAGCCTTGCCTTTCCTCACCGTGCCGTGCCTTGCGTTACCCTTTCCTTGCTTGGCCGTGCATTGCCTAGCCGTGCGTTGCCGTGCCTTACCCTTGTTTCCCCTTGCCGTGCCTTGCCTTTTATTACACTTGCCTTGCCTTGCTTTGCCTTGCCTTCCTCTCCTTCCGTTACTCTTTCCTTGCCTAGCCGTGCTTTGCCTAGCCTTGCGTTGTCGTGCCTTAGCCTTGCCTCGCATGACCGTGCATTGCCTTGCGTTACTCTTTCCTTGCCTTGCCGTGCATTGCCTAGCCTTGCGTTGTCGTGCATTAGCCTTGCCTCGCCTGACCGTGCCTTGCCTTGCGTTACCCTTTCCTTGCCTTGGCCGTGCATTGCCTAGCCGTGCTTTTTCGTGCATTAGCGTTGCCTCGCCTGACCGTGCCTTGCCTTGCGTTACCCTTTCCTTGCCTTGCCGTGCATTGCCTAGTCCTGCGTTGTCGTGCCTTAGGCTTGTTTCCCCTTAACGTGCCGTTCCGTCCGTTGCCCTTGCCTACCCTTGCTTTCCCTTGCCTTCCTTGCCTTCCGTTACTCTTTACTTACCTTCCGTGCATTGCCTAGCCTTGCGTTGTCGTGCCTTAGCCTTGCGTCGCCTGACCGTGCCTTGCCTTGCGTTACCCTTTCTTTGCCTTGCCGTGCATTGCCTAGTCCTGCGTTGTCGTGCCTTAGCCTTGTTTCCCCGTACCGTGCCGTTCCTTCCGTTAGCCTTGCCTTCCCTTGCTTTCCCTTGCCTTTCTTTCCTTCCGTTACTCTTTCCTTGCCTAGCCGTGCACTGCCTAGCCGTGCGTTGTCGTGCCTTAGCCTTGTTTCCCCTTGCTGTGCCGTTCCTTCCGTTACACTTGCCTTGCCTTTCTTTGCCTTGCCTTCCTTTCCTTCCGTTACTCTTTCCTTGCCTAGCTGTGCACTGCCTAGCCTTGCGTTGTCGTGCATTAGCCTTCCCTTGCCTCACCGTACCTTGCCTTGCGTTACCCTTTCCTTGCCTTGCCGTGCACTGCCTAGCCTTGCGTTGTCGTGCCTTACCCTTGTTTCCCCTTGCCGTGCCGTGCCTTTTGTTACACTTGCCTTGCCTTGCATTGCTTTGCCTTCCTTTCCTTCCGTTACTCTTTCCTTGCCTAGCCGTGCATTGCCTAGCCTTGCGTTGTCGTGCATTAGCCTTGCCTCGCCTGACCGTGCCTTGCCTTGCGTTACCCTTTCCTTCCCTTGCCGTGCATTGCCTAGCCGTGCGTTGTCTTGCCTTAGCCTTGTTTCCCCTTGCTGTGCCGTTTCTTCCGTTACACGTGCCTTGCCTTACTTTGCCTTGCCTTCCTTTCCTTCCCTTTCCTTGCCTAGCCGTGCACTGCCTAGCCGTGCGTTGTCGTGCCTTAGCCTTGTTTCCGCTTACCGTGCCGTTCCTTCCTTTACCTTTGCCTTCCCTTGCCTTCCTTGCCTTCCGTTACTCTTTGCTTGCCTTCCGTGCATTGCCTAGCCTTGCGTTGTCCTGCCTTAGCCTTCCCTCGCCTGACCGTGCCTTGCCTTGCGTTACCCTTTCCTTGCCTTGCCGTGCATTGCCTAGTCCTGCGTTGTCGTGCCTTAGCCTTGTTTCCCCTTACCGTGCCGTTCCTTCCGTTACCCTTGCCTTCCCTTGCTTTCCCTTGCCTTTCTTTCCTTCCGTTACTCTTTCCTTGCCTTGCCGAGCACTGCCTACACTTGCGTTGTCGTGTATTAGCCTTGCCTCGCCTGACCGTGCCTTGCCTTGCGTTATGCTTTCCTTGCCTTGCCGTGCATTGCCTAGCCCTGCATTGTCGTGCATTAGCCTTGCCTTTCCTCACCGTGCCTTGCCTTCCGTTACCCTTTCCTTGCCTTGGCCGTGCATTGCCTAGCCGTGCTTTTTCGTGCATTAGCGTTGCCTCGCCTGACCGTGCCTTGCCTTGCGTTACCCTTTCCTTGCCTTGCCGTGCATTGCCTAGTCCTGCGTTGCCGTGCCTTACCCTTGTTTCCCCTTGCCGTGCCTTGCCTTTTGTTACACTTGCCTTGCCTTGCTTTCCCTTGCCTTCCTTGCCTTCCGTTACTCTTTACTTACCTTCCGTGCATTGCCTAGCCTTGCGTTGTCGTGCCTTAGCCTTGCGTCGCCTGACCGTGCCTTGCCTTGCGTTACCCTTTCTTTGCCTTGCCGTGCATTGCCTAGTCCTGCGTTGTCGTGCCTTAGCCTTGTTTCCCCGTACCGTGCCGTTCCTTCCGTTAGCCTTGCCTTCCCTTGCTTTCCCTTGCCTTTCTTTCCTTCCGTTACTCTTTCCTTGCCTAGCCGTGCACTGCCTAGCCGTGCGTTGTCGTGCCTTAGCCTTGTTTCCCCTTGCTGTGCCGTTCCTTCCGTTACACTTGCCTTGCCTTTCTTTGCCTTGCCTTCCTTTCCTTCCGTTACTCTTTCCTTGCCTAGCCGTGCACTGCCTAGCCTTGCGTTGTCGTGCATTAGCCTTCCCTTGCCTCACCGTACCTTGCCTTGCGTTACCCTTTCCTTCCCTTGCCGTACATTGCCTAGCCGTGCGTTGTCTTGCCTTAGCCTTGTTTCCCCTTGCTGTGCCGTTCCTTCCGTTACACTTGCCTTGCCTTTCTTTGCCTTGCCTTCCTTTCCTTCCGTTACTCTTTCCTTGCGTAGCCGTGCACTGCCTAGCCTTGCGTTGTCGTGCATTAGCCTTCCCTTGCCTCACCGTACCTTGCCTTGCGTTACCCTTTCCTTGCCTTGCCGTGCACTGCCTAGCCTTGCGTTGTCGTGCCTTACCCTTGTTTCCCCTTGCCGTGCCGTGCCTTTTGTTACACTTGCCTTGCCTTGCTTTGCTTTGCCTTCCTTTCCTTCCGTTACTCTTTCCTTGCCTAGCCGTGCATTGCCTAGCCTTGCGTTGTCGTGCATTAGCCTTGCCTCGCCTGACCGTGCCTTGCCTTGCGTTACCCTTTCCTTCCCTTGCCGTGCATTGCCTAGCCGTGCGTTGTCTTGCCTTAGCCTTGTTTCCCCTTGCTGTGCCGTTTCTTCCGTTACACTTGCCTTGCCTTACTTTGCCTTGCCTTCCTTTCCTTCCGTTACTCTTTCCTTGCCTAGCCGTGCACTGCCTAGCCTTGCGTTGTCGTGCCTTAGCCTTGGCTCGCCTGACCGTGCCTTGCCTTGCGTTACCCTTTCCTTGCTTGGCCGTGCATTGCCTAGCCGTGCGTTGCCGTGCCTTACCCTTGTTTCCCCTTGCCGTGCCTTGCCTTTTGTTACCCTTGCCTTGCCTTGCTTTGCCTTGCCTTCCTCTCCTTCCGTTACTCTTTCCTTGCCTAGCCGTGCATTGCCTAGGCTTGCGTTGTCGTGCATTAGCCTTGCCTCGCCTGACCGTGCCTTGCCTTGCGTTACCCTTTCATTGCCTTGCCGTGCATTGCCTAGTCCTGCGTTGTCGTGCCTTAGCCTTGTTTCCCCTTACCGTGCCGTTCCTTCCGTTACCCTTGCCTTTCCTTGCTTTCCCTTGCCTTTCTTTCCTTCCGTTACTCTTTCCTTGCCTTGCCGAGCACTGCCTAGCCTTCCGTTGTCGTGCATTAGCCTTGCCTCGCCTGACCGTGCATTGCCTTGCGTTACCCTTTCCTTGATTTGCCGTGCATTGCCTAGCCTTGCGTTGTCGTGCATTAGCCTTGCCTCGCCTGACCGTGCCTTGCCTTGCGTTACCCTTTCCTTGCCTTGACGTGCATTGCCTAGCCGTGCTTTTTCGTGCATTAGCGTTGCCTCGCCTGACCGTGCCTTGCCTTGCGTTACCCTTTCCTTGCCTTGCCGTGCATTGCCTAGTCCTGCGTTGTCGTGCCTTAGGCTTGTTTCCCCTTAACGTGCCGTTCCGTCCGTTGCCCTTGCCTTCCCTTGCTTTCCCTTGCCTTCCTTGCCTTCCGTTACTCTTTACTTACCTTCCGTGCATTGCCTAGCCTTGCGTTGTCGTGCCTTAGCCTTGCGTCGCCTGACCGTGCCTTGCCTTGCGTTACCCTTTCTTTGCCTTGCCGTGCATTGCCTAGTCCTGCGTTGTCGTGCCTTAGCCTTGTTTCCCCGTACCGTGCCGTTCCTTCCGTTAGCCTTGCCTTCCCTTGCTTTCCCTTGCCTTTCTTTCCTTCCGTTACTCTTTCCTTGCCTAGCCGTGCACTGCCTAGCCGTGCGTTGTCGTGCCTTAGCCTTGTTTCCCCTTGCTGTGCCGTTCCTTCCGTTACACTTGCCTTGCCTTTCTTTGCCTTGCCTTCCTTTCCTTCCGTTACTCTTTCCTTGCCTAGCTGTGCACTGCCTAGCCTTGCGTTGTCGTGCATTAGCCTTCCCTTGCCTCACCGTACTTTGCCTTGCGTTACCCTTTCCTTGCCTTGCCGTGCACTGCCTAGCCTTGCGTTGTCGTGCCTTACCCTTGTTTCCCCTTGCCGTGCCGTGCCTTTTGTTACACTTGCCTTGCCTTGCATTGCTTTGCCTTCCTTTCCTTCCGTTACTCTTTCCTTGCCTAGCCGTGCATTGCCTAGCCTTGCGTTGTCGTGCATTAGCCTTGCCTCGCCTGACCGTGCCTTGCCTTGCGTTACCCTTTCCTTCCCTTGCCGTGCATTGCCTAGCCGTGCGTTGTCTTGCCGTAGCCTTGTTTCCCCTTGCTGTGCCGTTTCTTCCGTTACACGTGCCTTGCCTTACTTTGCCTTGCCTTCCTTTCCTTCCCTTTCCTTGCCTAGCCGTGCACTGCCTAGCCGTGCGTTGTCGTGCCTTAGCCTTGTTTCCGCTTACCGTGCCGTTCCTTCCTTTACCTTTGCCTTCCCTTGCCTTCCTTGCCTTCCGTTACTCTTTGCTTGCCTTCCGTGCATTGCCTAGCCTTGCGTTGTCCTGCCTTAGCCTTGCCTCGCCTGACCGTGCCTTGCCTTGCGTTACCCTTTCCTTGCCTTGCCGTGCATTGCCTAGTCCTGCGTTGTCGTGCCTTAGCCTTGTTTCCCCTTACCGTGCCGTTCCTTCCGTTACTCTTGCCTTCCCTTGCTTTCCCTTGCCTTTCTTTCCTTCCGTTACTCTTTCCTTGCCTTGCCGAGCACTGCCTAGCCTTGCGTTGTCGTGCATTAGCCTTGCCTCGCCTGACCGTGCCTTGCCTTGCGTTATGCTTTCCTTGCCTTGCCGTGCATTGCCTAGCCCTGCATTGTCGTGCATTAGCCTTGCCTTTCCTCACCGTGCCTTGCCTTGCGTTACCCTTTCCTTGCTTGGCGGTGCATTGCCTAGCCGTGCGTTGCCGTGCCTTACCCTTGTTTCCCCTTGCCGTGCCTTGCCTTTTGTTACACTTGCCTTGCCTTGCTTTGCCTTGCCTTCCTCTCCTTCCGTTACTCTTTCCTTGCCTAGCCGTGCATTGCCTAGCCTTGCGTTGTCGTGCCTTAGCCTTGCCTCGCCTGACCGTGCATTGCCTTGCGTTACTCTTTCCTTGCCTTGCCGTGCATTGCCTAGCCTTGCGTTGTCGTGCATTAGCCTTGCCTCGCCTGACCGTGCCTTGCCTTGCGTTACCCTTTCCTTGCCTTGCCGTGCATTGCCTAGCCGTGCTTTTTCGTGCATTAGCGTTGCCTCGCCTGACCGTGCCTTGCCTTGCGTTACCCTTTCCTTGCCTTGCCGTGCATTGCCTAGTCCTGCGTTGTCGTGCCTTAGGCTTGTTTCCCCTTAACGTGCCGTTCCGTCCGTTGCCCTTGCCTACCCTTGCTTTCCCTTGCCTTCCTTGCCTTCCGTTACTCTTTACTTACCTTCCGTGCATTGCCTAGCCTTGCGTTGTCGTGCCTTAGCCTTGCGTCGCCTGACCGTGCCTTGCCTTGCTTTACCCTTTCTTTGCCTTGCCGTGCATTGCCTAGTCCTGCGTTGTCGTGCCTTAGCCTTGTTTCCCCGTACCGTGCCGTTCCTTCCGTTAGCCTTGCCTTCCCTTGCTTTCCCTTGCCTTTCTTTCCTTCCGTTACTCTTTCCTTGCCTAGCCGTGCACTGCCTAGCCGTGCGTTGTCGTGCCTTAGCCTTGTTTCCCCTTGCTGTGCCGTTCCTTCCGTTACACTTGCCTTGCCTTTCTTTGCCTTGCCTTCCTCTCCTTCCGTTACTCTTTCCTTGCCTAGCCGTGCAATGCCTAGCCTTGCGTTGTCGTGCATTAGCCTTGCCTCGCCTGACCGTGCCTTGCCTTGCGTTACCCTTTCTTTGCCTTGCCGTGCATTGCCTAGTCCTGCGTTGTCGTGCCTTAGCCTTGTTTCCCCTTACCGTGCCGTTCCTTCCGTTACCCTTGCCTTCCCTTGCTTTCCCTTGCCTTTCTTTCCTTCCGTTACTCTTTCCTTGCCTTGCCGAGCACTGCCTAGCCTTGCGTTGTCGTGCATTAGCCTTGCCTCGCCTGACCGTGCCTTGCCTTGCGTTATGCTTTCCTTGCCTTGCCGTGCATTGCCTAGCACTGCATTGTCGTGCATTAGCCTTGCCTTTCCTCACCGTGCCTTGCCTTGCGTTACCCTTTCCTTGCTTGGCCGTCCATTGCCTAGCCGTGCGTTGCCGTGCCTTACCCTTGTTTCCCCTTGCCGTGCCTTGCCTTTTGTTACACTTGCCTTGCCTTGCTTTGCCTTGCCTTCCTCTCCTTCCGTTACTCTTTCCTTGCCTAGCCGTGCATTGCCTAGCCTTGCGTTGTCGTGCCTTAGCCTTGCCTCGCCTGACCGTGCATTGCCTTGCGTTACTCTTTCCTTGCCTTGCCGTGCATTGCCTAGCCTTGCGTTGTCGTGCATTAGCCTTGCCTCGCCTGACCGTGCCTTGCCTTGCGTTACCCTTTCCTTGCCTTGCCGTGCATTGCCTAGCCGTGCTTTTTCGTGCATTAGCGTTGCCTCGCCTGATCGTGCCTTGCCTTGCGTTACCCTTTCCTTGCCTTGCCGTGCATTGCCTAGTCCTGCGTTGTCGTGCCTTAGGCTTGTTTCCCCTTAACGTGCCGTTCCGTCCGTTGCCCTTGCCTACCCTTGCTTTCCCTTGCCTTCCTTGCCTTCCGTTACTCTTTACTTACCTTCCGTGCATTGCCTAGCCTTGCGTTGTCGTGCCTTAGCCTTGCGTCGCCTGACCGTGCCTTGCCTTGCGTTACCCTTTCTTTGCCTTGCCGTGCATTGCCTAGTCCTGCGTTGTCGTGCCTTAGCCTTGTTTCCCCGTACCGTGCCGTTCCTTCCGTTAGCCTTGCCTTCCCTTGCTTTCCCTTGCCTTTCTTTCCTTCCGTTACTCTTTCCTTGCCTAGCCGTGCACTGCCTAGCCGTGCGTTGTGGTGCCTTAGCCTTGTTTCCCCTTGCTGTGCCGTTCCTTCCGTTACACTTGCCTTGCCTTTCTTTGCCTTGCCTTCCTTTCCTTCCGTTACTCTTTCCTTGCCTAGCCGTGCACTGCCTAGCCTTGCGTTGTCGTGCATTAGCCTTCCCTTGCCTCACCGTACCTTGCCTTGCGTTACCCTTTCCTTCCCTTGCCGTACATTGCCTAGCCGTGCGTTGTCTTGCCTTAGCCTTGTTTCCCCTTGCTGTGCCGTTCCTTCCGTTACACTTGCCTTGCCTTTCTTTGCCTTGCCTTCCTTTCCTTCCGTTACTCTTTCCTTGCGTAGCCGTGCACTGCCTAGCCTTGCGTTGTCGTGCATTAGCCTTCCCTTGCCTCACCGTACCTTGCCTTGCGTTACCCTTTCCTTGCCTTGCCGTGCACTGCCTAGCCTTGCGTTGTCGTGCCTTACCCTTGTTTCCCCTTGCCGTGCCGTGCCTTTTGTTACACTTGCCTTGCCTTGCTTTGCTTTGCCTTCCTTTCCTTCCGTTACTCTTTCCTTGCCTAGCCGTGCATTGCCTAGCCTTGCGTTGTCGTGCATTAGCCTTGCCTCGCCTGACCGTGCCTTGCCTTGCGTTACCCTTTCCTTCCCTTGCCGTGCATTGCCTAGCCGTGCGTTGTCTTGCCTTAGCCTTGTTTCCCCTTGCTGTGCCGTTTCTTCCGTTACACTTGCCTTGCCTTACTTTGCCTTGCCTTCCTTTCCTTCCGTTACTCTTTCCTTGCCTAGCCGTGCACTGCCTAGCCTTGCGTTGTCGTGCCTTAGCCTTGGCTCGCCTGACCGTGCCTTGCCTTGCGTTACCCTTTCCTTGCTTGGCCGTGCATTGCCTAGCCGTGCGTTGCCGTGCCTTACCCTTGTTTCCCCTTGCCGTGCCTTGCCTTTTGTTACACTTGCCTTGCCTTGCTTTGCCTTGCCTTCCTCTCCTTCCGTTACTCTTTCCTTGCCTAGCCGTGCATTGCCTAGGCTTGCGTTGTCGTGCATTAGCCTTGCCTCGCCTGACCGTGCCTTGCCTTGCGTTACCCTTTCTTTGCCTTGCCGTGCATTGCCTAGTCCTGCGTTGTCGTGCCTTAGCCTTGTTTCCCCTTACCGTGCCGTTCCTTCCGTTACCCTTGCCTTTCCTTGCTTTCCCTTGCCTTTCTTTCCTTCCGTTACTCTTTCCTTGCCTTGCCGAGCACTGCCTAGCCTTCCGTTGTCGTGCATTAGCCTTGCCTCGCCTGACCGTGCATTGCCTTGCGTTACCCTTTCCTTGATTTGCCGTGCATTGCCTAGCCTTGCGTTGTCGTGCATTAGCCTTGCCTCGCCTGACCGTGCCTTGCCTTGCGTTACCCTTTCCTTGCCTTGACGTGCATTGCCTAGCCGTGCTTTTTCGTGCATTAGCGTTGCCTCGCCTGACCGTGCCTTGCCTTGCGTTACCCTTTCCTTGCCTTGCCGTGCATTGCCTAGTCCTGCGTTGTCGTGCCTTAGGCTTGTTTCCCCTTAACGTGCCGTTCCGTCCGTTGCCCTTGCCTTCCCTTGCTTTCCCTTGCCTTCCTTGCCTTCCGTTACTCTTTACTTACCTTCCGTGCATTGCCTAGCCTTGCGTTGTCGTGCCTTAGCCTTGCGTCGCCTGACCGTGCCTTGCCTTGCGTTACCCTTTCTTTGCCTTGCCGTGCATTGCCTAGTCCTGCGTTGTCGTGCCTTAGCCTTGTTTCCCCGTACCGTGCCGTTCCTTCCGTTAGCCTTGCCTTCCCTTGCTTTCCCTTGCCTTTCTTTCCTTCCGTTACTCTTTCCTTGCCTAGCCGTGCACTGCCTAGCCGTGCGTTGTCGTGCCTTAGCCTTGTTTCCCCTTGCTGTGCCGTTCCTTCCGTTACACTTGCCTTGCCTTTCTTTGCCTTGCCTTCCTTTCCTTCCGTTACTCTTTCCTTGCCTAGCTGTGCACTGCCTAGCCTTGCGTTGTCGTGCATTAGCCTTCCCTTGCCTCACCGTACTTTGCCTTGCGTTACCCTTTCCTTGCCTTGCCGTGCACTGCCTAGCCTTGCGTTGTCGTGCCTTACCCTTGTTTCCCCTTGCCGTGCCGTGCCTTTTGTTACACTTGCCTTGCCTTGCATTGCTTTGCCTTCCTTTCCTTCCGTTACTCTTTCCTTGCCTAGCCGTGCATTGCCTAGCCTTGCGTTGTCGTGCATTAGCCTTGCCTCGCCTGACCGTGCCTTGCCTTGCGTTACCCTTTCCTTCCCTTGCCGTGCATTGCCTAGCCGTGCGTTGTCTTGCCTTAGCCTTGTTTCCCCTTGCTGTGCCGTTTCTTCCGTTACACGTGCCTTGCCTTACTTTGCCTTGCCTTCCTTTCCTTCCCTTTCCTTGCCTAGCCGTGCACTGCCTAGCCGTGCGTTGTCGTGCCTTAGCCTTGTTTCCGCTTACCGTGCCGTTCCTTCCTTTACCTTTGCCTTCCCTTGCCTTCCTTGCCTTCCGTTACTCTTTGCTTGCCTTCCGTGCATTGCCTAGCCTTGCGTTGTCCTGCCTTAGCCTTGCCTCGCCTGACCGTGCCTTGCCTTGCGTTACCCTTTCCTTGCCTTGCCGTGCATTGCCTAGTCCTGCGTTGTCGTGCCTTAGCCTTGTTTCCCCTTACCGTGCCGTTCCTTCCGTTACCCTTGCCTTCCCTTGCTTTCCCTTGCCTTTCTTTCCTTCCGTTACTCTTTCCTTGCCTTGCCGAGCACTGACTAGCCTTGCGTTGTCGTGCATTAGCCTTGCCTCGCCTGACCGTGCCTTGCCTTGCGTTATGCTTTCCTTGCCTTGCCGTGCATTGCCTAGCCCTGCATTGTCGTGCATTAGCCTTGCCTTTCCTCACCGTGCCTTGCCTTGCGTTACCCTTTCCTTGCTTGGCGGTGCATTGCCTAGCCGTGCGTTGCCGTGCCTTACCCTTGTTTCCCCTTGCCGTGCCTTGCCTTTTGTTACACTTGCCTTGCCTTGCTTTGCCTTGCCTTGCCTCTCCTTCCGTTACTCTTTCCTTGCCTAGCCGTGCATTGCCTAGCCTTGCGTTGTCGTGCCTTAGCCTTGCCTCGCCTGACCGTGCATTGCCTTGCGTTACTCTTTCCTTGCCTTGCCGTGCATTGCCTAGCCTTGCGTTGTCGTGCATTAGCCTTGCCTCGCCTGACCGTGCCTTGCCTTGCGTTACCCTTTCCTTGCCTTGCCGTGCATTGCCTAGCCGTGCTTTTTCGTGCATTAGCGTTGCCTCGCCTGACCGTGCCTTGCCTTGCGTTACCCTTTCCTTGCCTTGCCGTGCATTGCCTAGTCCTGCGTTGTCGTGCCTTAGGCTGGTTTCCCCTTAACGTGCCGTTCCGTCCGTTGCCATTGCCTTCCCTTGCTTTCCCTTGCCTTCCTTGCCTTCCGTTACTCTTTACTTACCTTCCGTGCATTGCCTAACCTTGCGTTGTCGTGCCTTAGCCTTGCGTCGCCTGACCGTGCCTTGCCTTGCGTTACCCTTTCTTTGCCTTGCCGTGCATTGCCTAGTCCTGCGTTGTCGTGCCTTAGCCTTGTTTCCCCGTACCGTGCCGTTCCTTCCGTTAGCCTTGCCTTCCCTTGCTTTCCCTTGCCTTTCTTTCCTTCCGTTACTCTTTCCTTGCCTAGCCGTGCACTGCCTAGCCGTGCGTTTTCGTGCCTTAGCCTTGTTTCCCCTTGCTGTGCCGTTCCTTCCGTTACACTTGCCTTGCCTTTCTTTGCCTTTCCTTCCTTTCCTTCCGTTACTCTTTCCTTGCCTAGCTGTGCACTGCCTAGCCTTGCGTTGTCGTGCATTAGCCTTCCCTTGCCTCACCGTACCTTGCCTTGCGTTACCCTTTCCTTGCCTTGCCGTGCACTGCCTAGCCTTGCGTTGTCGTGCCTTACCCTTGTTTCCCCTTGCCGTGCCGTGCCTTTTGTTACACTTGCCTTGCCTTGCATTGCTTTGCCTTCCTTTCCTTCCGTTACTCTTTCCTTGCCTAGCCGTGTATTGCCTAGCCTTGCGTTGTCGTGCATTAGCCTTGCCTCGCCTGACCGTGCCTTGCCTTGCGTTACCCTTTCCTTCCCTTGCCGTGCATTGCCTAGCCGTGCGTTGTCTTGCCTTAGCCTTGTTTCCCCTTGCTGTGCCGTTTCTTCCGTTACACGTGCCTTGCCTTACTTTGCCTTCCCTTCCTTTCCTTCCCTTTCCTTGCCTAGCCGTGCACTGCCTAGCCGTGCGTTGTCGTGCCTTAGCCTTGTTTCCGCTTACCGTGCCGTTCCTTCCTTTACCTTTGCCTTCCCTTGCCTTCCTTGCCTTCCGTTACTCTTTGCTTGCCTTCCGTGCATTGCCTAGCCTTGCGTTGTCCTGCCTTAGCCTTGCCTCGCCTGACCGTGCCTTGCCTTGCGTTACCCTTTCCTTGCCTTGCCGTGCATTGCCTAGTCCTGCGTTGTCGTGCCTTAGCCTTGTTTCCCCTTACCGTGCCGTTCCTTCCGTTACCCTTGCCTTCCCTTGCTTTCCCTTGCCTTTCTTTCCTTCCGTTACTCTTTCCTTGCTTTGCCGAGCACTGCCTAGCCTTGCGTTGTCGTGCCTTAGCCTTGCGTCGCCTGACCGTGCCTTGCCTTGCGTTACCCTTTCTTTGCCTTGCCGTGCATTGCCTAGTCCTGCGTTGTCGTGCCTTAGCCTTGTTTCCCCGTACCGTGCCGTTCCTTCCGTTAGCCTTGCCTTCCCTTGCTTTCCCTTGCCTTTCTTTCCTTCCGTTACTCTTTCCTTGCCTAGCCGTGCACTGCCTAGCCGTGCGTTGTCGTGCCTTAGCCTTGTTTCCCCTTGCTGTGCCGTTCCTTCCGTTACACTTGCCTTGCCTTTCTTTGCCTTGCCTTCCTTGCCTTCCGTTACTCTTTACTTACCTTCCGTGCATTGCCTAGCCTTGCGTTGTCGTGCCTTAGCCTTGCGTCGCCTGACCGTGCCTTGCCTTGCTTTACCCTTTCTTTGCCTTGCCGTGCATTGCCTAGTCCTGCGTTGTCGTGCCTTAGCCTTGTTTCCCCGTACCGTGCCGTTCCTTCCGTTAGCCTTGCCTTCCCTTAGTTTCCCTTGCCTTTCTTTCCTTCCGTTACTCTTTCCTTGCCTTGCCGTGCACTGCCTAGCCTTGCGTTGTCGTGCCTTACCCTTGTTTCCCCTTGCCGTGCCGTGCCTTTTGTTACACTTGCCTTGCCTTGCTTTGCCTTGCCTTCCTCTCCTTCCGTTACTCTTTCCTTGCCTAGCCGTGCATTGCCTAGCCTTGCGTTGTCGTGCATTAGCCTTGCCTCGCCTGACCGTGCCGTTCCGTCCGTTGCCCTTGCCTACCCTTGCTTTCCCTTGCCTTCCTCTCCTTCCGTTACTCTTTCCTTGCCTAGCCGTGCACTGCCTAGCCGTGCGTTGTCGTGCCTTAGCCTTGTTTCCGCTTACCGTGCCGTTCCTTCCTTTACCTTTGCCTTCCCTTGCCTTCCTTGCCTTCCGTTACTCTTTGCTTGCCTTCCGTGCATTGCCTAGCCTTGCGTTGTCCTGCCTTAGCCTTGCCTCGCCTGACCGTGCCTTGCCTTGCGTTACCCTTTCCTTGCCTTGCCGTGCATTGCCTAGTCCTGCGTTGTCGTGCCTTAGCCTTGTTTCCCCTTACCGTGCCGTTCCTTCCGTTACCCTTGCCTTCCCTTGCTTTCCCTTGCCTTTCTTTCCTTCCGTTACTCTTTCCTTGCCTTGCCGAGCACTGCCTAGCCTTGCGTTGTCGTGCATTAGCCTTGCCTCGCCTGACCGTGCCTTGCCTTGCGTTATGCTTTCCTTGCCTTGCCGTGCATTGCCTAGCCCTGCATTGTCGTGCATTAGCCTTGCCTTTCCTCACCGTGCCTTGCCTTGCATTACCCTTTCCTTGCTTGGCCGTGCATTGCCTAGCCGTGCGTTGCCGTGCCTTACCCTTGTTTCCCCTTGCCGTGCCTTGCCTTTTGTTACACTTGCCTTGCCTTGCTTTGCCTTGCCTTCCTCTCCTTCCGTTACTCTTTCCTTGCCTAGCCGTGCATTGCCTAGCCTTGCGTTGTCGTGCCTTAGCCTTGCCTCGCCTGACCGCCTTGCCTTGCGTTACCCTTTCTTGCCTTGCCGTGCATTGCCTAGCCTGCGTTGTCCTGCCTTAGCCTTGTTTCCCCTTCCGTGCCGTTCCTTCCGTTACCTTGCCTTCCTTGCTTTCCTTGCCTTCTTTCCTTCCGTTACTCTTTCCTTGCCTTGCCGTGCCTAGCCTTGCGTTGTCGTGCATTAGCCTTGCCTCGCCTGACCGTGCCTTGCCTTGCGTTACCCTTTCCTTGCCTTGCCGTGCATGGCCTAGCCGTGCTTTTTCGTGCATTAGCGTTGCCTCGCCTGACCGTGCCTTGCCTTGCGTTACCCTTTCCTTGCCTTGCCGTGCATTGCCTAGTCCTGCGTTGTCGTGCCTTAGGCTTGTTTCCCCTTAACGTGCCGTTCCGTCCGTTGCCCTTGCCTACCCTTGCTTTCCCTTGCCTTCCTTGCCTTCCGTTACTCTTTACTTACCTTCCGTGCATTGCCTAGCCTTGCGTTGTCGTGCCTTAGCCTTGCGTCGCCTGACCGTGCCTTGCCTTGCGTTACCCTTTCTTTGCCTTGCCGTGCATTGCCTAGTCCTGCGTTGTCGTGCCTTAGCCTTGTTTCCCCGTACCGTGCCGTTCCTTCCGTTAGCCTTGCCTTCCCTTGCTTTCCCTTGCCTTTCTTTCCTTCCGTTACTCTTTCCTTGCCTAGCCGTGCACTGCCTAGCCGTGCGTTGTCGTGCCTTAGCCTTGTTTCCCCTTGCTGTGCCGTTCCTTCCGTTACACTTGCCTTGCCTTTCTTTGCCTTGCCTTCCTTTCCTTCCGTTACTCTTTCCTTGCCTAGCTGTGCACTGCCTAGCCTTGCGTTGTCGTGCATTAGCCTTCCCTTGCCTCACCGTACCTTGCCTTGCGTTACCCTTTCCTTGCCTTGCCGTGCACTGCCTAGCCTTGCGTTGTCGTGCCTTACCCTTGTTTCCCCTTGCCGTGCCGTGCCTTTTGTTACACTTGCCTTGCCTTGCATTGCTTTGCCTTCCTTTCCTTCCGTTACTCTTTCCTTGCCTAGCCGTGCATTGCCTAGCCTTGCGTTGTCGTGCATTAGCCTTGCCTCGCCTGACCGTGCCTTGCCTTGCGTTACCCTTTCCTTCCCTTGCCGTGCATTGCCTAGCCGTGCGTTGTCTTGCCTTAGCCTTGTTTCCCCTTGCTGTGCCGTTTCTTCCGTTACACGTGCCTTGCCTTACTTTGCCTTGCCTTCCTTTCCTTCCTTTTCCTTGCCTAGCCGTGCACTGCCTAGCCGTGCGTTGTCGTGCCTTAGCCTTGATTCCGCTTACCGTGCCGTTCCTTCCTTTACCTTTGCCTTCCCTTGCCTTCCTTGCCTTCCGTTACTCTTTGCTTGCCTTCCGTGCATTGCCTAGCCTTGCGTTGTCCTGCCTTAGCCTTGCCTCGCCTGACCGTGCCTTGCCTTGCGTTACCCTTTCCTTGCCTTGCCGTGCATTGCCTAGTCCTGCGTTGTCGTGCCTTAGCCTTGTTTCCCCTTACCGTGCCGTTCCTTCCGTTACCCTTGCCTTCCCTTGCTTTCCCTTGCCTTTCTTTCCTTCCGTTACTCTTTCCTTGCCTTGCCGAGCACTGCCTAGCCTTGCGTTGTCGTGCATTAGCCTTGCCTCGCCTGACCGTGCCTTGCCTTGCGTTATGCTTTCCTTGCCTTGCCGTGCATTGCCTAGCCCTGCATTGTCGTGCATTAGCCTTGCCTTTCCTCACCGTGCCTTGCCTTGCGTTACCCTTTCCTTGCTTGGCCGTGCATTGCCTAGCCGTGCGTTGCCGTGCCTTACCCTTGTTTCCCCTTGCCGTGCCTTGCCTTTTGTTACACTTGCCTTGCCTTGCTTTGCCTTGCCTTCCTCTCCTTCCGTTACTCTTTCCTTGCCTAGCCGTGCATTGCCTAGCCTTGCGTTGTCGTGCATTAGCCTTGCCTCGCCTGACCGTGCCTTGCCTTGCGTTACCCTTTCCTTGCTTGGCCGTGCATTGCCTAGCCGTGCGTTGCCGTGCCTTACCCTTGTTTCCCCTTGCCGTGCCTTGCCTTTTGTTACACTTGCCTTGCCTTGCTTTGCCTTGCCTTCCTCTCCTTCCGTTACTCTTTCCTTGCCTAGCCGTGCATTGCCTAGCCTTGCGTTGTCGTGCATTAGCCTTGCCTCGCCTGACCGTGCCTTGCCTTGCGTTACCCTTTCTTTGCCTTGCCGTGCATTGCCTAGTCCTGCGTTGTCCTGCCTTAGCCTTGTTTCCCCTTACCGTGCCGTTCCTTCCGTTACCCTTGCCTTCCCTTGCTTTCCCTTGCCTTTCTTTCCTTCCGTTACTCTTTCCTTGCCTTGCCGAGCACTGCCTAGCCTTGCGTTGTCGTGCATTAGCCTTGCCTCGCCTGACCGTGCATTGCCTTGCGTTACCCTTTCCTTGCCTTGCCGTGCATTGCCTAGCCTTGCGTTGTCGTGCATTAGCCTTGCCTTTCTTTGCCTTGCCGTGCATTGCCTAGTCCTGCGTTGTCCTGCCTTAGCCTTGTTTCCCCTTACCGTGCCGTTCCTTCCGTTACCCTTGCCTTCCCTTGCTTTCCCTTGCCTTTCTTTCCTTCCGTTACTCTTTCCTTGCCTAGCCGTGCATTGCCTAGCCTTGCGTTGTCGTGCATTAGCCTTGCCTCGCCTGAGCGTGCCTTGCCTTGCGTTACCCTTTCTTTGCCTTGCCGTGCATTGCCTAGTCCTGCGTTGTCGTGCCTTAGCCTTGTTTCCCCTTACCGTGCCGTTCCTTCCGTTACCCTTGCCTTCCCTTGCTTTCCCTTGCCTTTCTTTCCTTCCCTTACTCTTTCCTTGCCTTGCCGAGCACTGCCTAGCCTTGCGTTGTCGTGCATTAGCCTTGCCTCGCCTGACCGTGCCTTGCCTTGCGTTATGCTTTCCTTGCCTTGCCGTGCATTGCCTAGCCCTGCATTGTCGTGCATTAGCCTTGCCTTTCCTCACCGTGCCTTGCCTTGCATTACCCTTTCCTTGCTTGGCCGTGCATTGCCTAGCCGTGCGTTGCCGTGCCTTACCCTTGTTTCCCCTTGCCGTGCCTTGCCTTTTGTTACACTTGCCTTGCCTTGCTTTCCCTTGCCTTCCTCTCCTTCCGTTACTCTTTCCTTGCCTAGCCGTGCATTGCCTAGCCTTGCGTTGTCGTGCATTAGCCTTGCCTCGCCTGACCTTGCCTTGCCTTGCGTTACCCTTTCTTTGCCTTGCCGTGCATTGCCTAGTCCTGCGTTGTCCTGCCTTAGCCTTGTTTCCCCTTACCGTGCCGTTCCTTCCGTTACCCTTGCCTTCCCTTGCTTTCCCTTGCCTTTCTTTCCTTCCGTTACTCTTTCCTTGCCTTGCCGAGCACTGCCTAGCCTTGCGTTGTCGTGCATTAGCCTTGCCTCGCCTGACCGTGCATTGCCTTGCGTTACCCTTTCCTTGCCTTGCCGTGCATGGCCTAGCCTTGCGTTGTCGTGCATTAGCGTTGCCTCGCCTGACCGTGCCTTGCCTTGCGTTACCCTTTCCTTGCCTTGCCGTGCATTGCCTAGTCCTGCGTTGTCGTGCCTTAGGCTTGTTTCCCCTTAACGTGCCGTTCCGTCCGTTGCCCTTGCCTACCCTTGCTTTCCCTTGCCTTCCTTGCCTTCCGTTACTCTTTACTTACCTTCCGTGCATTGCCTAGCCTTGCGTTGTCGTGCCTTAGCCTTGCGTCGCCTGACCGTGCCTTGCCTTGCGTTACCCTTTCTTTGCCTTGCCGTGCATTGCCTAGTCCTGCGTTGTCGTGCCTTAGCCTTGTTTCCCCGTACCGTGCCGTTCCTTCCGTTAGCCTTGCCTTCCCTTGCTTTCCCTTGCCTTTCTTTCCTTCCGTTACTCTTTCCTTGCCTAGCCGTGCACTGCCTAGCCGTGCGTTGTCGTGCCTTAGCCTTGTTTCCCCTTGCTGTGCCGTTCCTTCCGTTACACTTGCCTTGCCTTTCTTTGCCTTGCCTTCCTTTCCTTCCGTTACTCTTTCCTTGCCTAGCTGTGCACTGCCTAGCCTTGCGTTGTCGTGCATTAGCCTTCCCTTGCCTCACCGTACCTTGCCTTGCGTTACCCTTTCCTTGCCTTGCCGTGCACTGCCTAGCCTTGCGTTGTCGTGCCTTACCCTTGTTTCCCCTTGCCGTGCCGTGCCTTTTGTTACACTTGCCTTGCCTTGCATTGCTTTGCCTTCCTTTCCTTCCGTTACTCTTTCCTTGCCTAGCCGTGCATTGCCTAGCCTTGCGTTGTCGTGCATTAGCCTTGCCTCGCCTGACCGTGCCTTGCCTTGCGTTACCCTTTCCTTCCCTTGCCGTGCATTGCCTAGCCGTGCGTTGTCTTGCCTTAGCCTTGTTTCCCCTTGCTGTGCCGTTTCTTCCGTTACACGTGCCTTGCCTTACTTTGCCTTGCCTTCCTTTCCTTCCTTTTCCTTGCCTAGCCGTGCACTGCCTAGCCGTGCGTTGTCGTGCCTTAGCCTTGATTCCGCTTACCGTGCCGTTCCTTCCTTTACCTTTGCCTTCCCTTGCCTTCCTTGCCTTCCGTTACTCTTTGCTTGCCTTCCGTGCATTGCCTAGCCTTGCGTTGTCCTGCCTTAGCCTTGCCTCGCCTGACCGTGCCTTGCCTTGCGTTACCCTTTCCTTGCCTTGCCGTGCATTGCCTAGTCCTGCGTTGTCGTGCCTTAGCCTTGTTTCCCCTTACCGTGCCGTTCCTTCCGTTACCCTTGCCTTCCCTTTGCCTTCCCTTGCCTTCCTTTCCTTCCGTTACTCTTTCCTTGCCTTGCCGAGCACTGCCTAGCCTTGCGTTGTCGTGCATTAGCCTTGCCTCGCCTGACCGTGCCTTGCCTTGCGTTATGCTTTCCTTGCCTTGCCGTGCATTGCCTAGCCCTGCATTGTCGTGCATTAGCCTTGCCTTTCCTCACCGTGCCTTGCCTTGCGTTACCCTTTCCTTGCTTGGCCGTGCATTGCCTAGCCGTGCGTTGCCGTGCCTTACCCTTGTTTCCCCTTGCCGTGCCTTGCCTTTTGTTACACTTGCCTTGCCTTGCTTTGCCTTGCCTTCCTCTCCTTCCGTTACTCTTTCCTTGCCTAGCCGTGCATTTCCTAGCCTTGCGTTGTCGTGCATTAGCCTTGCCTCGCCTGACCGTGCCTTGCCTTGCGTTACCCTTTCCTTGCTTGGCCGTGCATTGCCTAGCCGTGCGTTGCCGTGCCTTACCCTTGTTTCCCCTTGCCGTGCCTTGCCTTTTGTTACACTTGCCTTGCCTTGCTTTGCCTTGCCTTCCTCTCCTTCCGTTACTCTTTCCTTGCCTAGCCGTGCATTGCCTAGCCTTGCGTTGTCGTGCATTAGCCTTGCCTCGCCTGGCCTTTACCCTTGTTTCCCCTTGCCGTGCCTTGCCTTTTGTTACACCTTGCCTTGCCTTGCGTTACCCTTTCTTTGCCTTGCCGTGCATTGCCTAGTCCTGCGTTGTCCTGCCTTAGCCTTGTTTCCCCTTACCGTGCCGTTCCTTCCGTTACCCTTGCCTTCCCTTGCTTTCCCTTGCCTTTCTTTCCTTCCGTTACTCTTTCCTTGCCTTGCCGAGCACTGCCTAGCCTTGCGTTGTCGTGCATTAGCCTTGCCTCGCCTGACCGTGCATTGCCTTGCGTTACCCTTTCCTTGCCTTGCCGTGCATTGCCTAGCCTTGCGTTGTCGTGCATTAGCCTTGCCTCGCCTGACCGTGCCTTGCCTTGCGTTACCCTTTCCTTGCCTTGCCGTGCATTGCCTAGCCGTGCTTTTTCGTGCATTAGCGTTGCCTCGCCTGACCGTGCCTTGCCTTGCGTTACCCTTTCCTTGCATTGCCGTGCATTGCCTAGTCCTGCGTTGTCGTGCCTTAGGCTTGTTTCCCCTTAACGTGCCGTTCCGTCCGTTGCCCTTGCCTACCCTTGCTTTCCCTTGCCTTCCTTGCCTTCCGTTACTCTTTACTTACCTTCCGTGCATTGCCTAGCCTTGCGTTGTCGTGCCTTAGCCTTGCGTCGCCTGACCGTGCCTTGCCTTGCGTTACCCTTTCTTTGCCTTGCCGTGCATTGCCTAGTCCTGCGTTGTCGTGCCTTAGCCTTGTTTCCCCGTACCGTGCCGTTCCTTCCGTTAGCCTTGCCTTCCCTTGCTTTCCCTTGCCTTTCTTTCCTTCCGTTACTCTTTCCTTGCCTAGCCGTGCACTGCCTAGCCGTGCGTTGTCGTGCCTTAGCCTTGTTTCCCCTTGCTGTGCCGTTCCTTCCGTTACACTTGCCTTGCCTTTCTTTGCCTTGCCTTCCTTTCCTTCCGTTACTCTTTCCTTGCCTAGCCGTGCATTGCCTAGCCTTGCGTTGTCGTGCATTAGCCTTGCCTCGCCTGACCGTGCCTTGCCTTGCGTTACCCTTTCCTTGCCTTGCCTTGCATTGCCTAGTCCTGAGTTGTCGTGCCTTAGCCTTGTTTCCGCTTACCGTGCCGTTCCTTCCTTTACCTTTGCCTTCCTTTGCCTTCCTTGCCTTCCGTTACTCTTTGCTTGCCTTCCGTGCATTGCCTAGCCTTGCGTTGTCCTGCCTTAGCCTTGCCTCGCCTGACCGTGCCTTGCCTTGCGTTACCCTTTCCTTGCCTTGCCGTGCATAGCCTAATCCTGCGTTGTCGTGCCTTAGCCTTGTTTCCCCTTACCGTGCCGTTCCTTCCGTTACCCTTGCCTTCCCTTGGTTTCCCTTGCCTTTCTTTCCTTCCGTTACTCTTTCCTTGCCTTGCCGAGCACTGCCTAGCCTTGCGTTGTCGTCCATTAGCCTTGCCTCGCCTGACCGTGCCTTGCCTTGCGTTATGCTTTCCTTACCTTGCCGTGCATTGCCTAGCCCTGCATTGTCGTGCATTAGCCTTGCCTTTCCTCACCGTGCCTTGCCTTGCGTTACCCTTTCCTTGCTTGGCCGTGCATTGCCTAGCCGTGCGTTGCCGTGCCTTACCCTTGTTTCCCCTTGCCGTGCCTTGCCTTTTGTTACACTTGCCTTGACTTGCTTTGCCTTGCCTTCCTCTCCTTCCGTTACTCTTTCCTTGCCTAGCCGTGCATTGCCTAGCCTTGCGTTGTCGTGCATTAGCCTTGCCTCGCCTGACCGTGCCTTGCCTTGCGTTACACTTTCTTTGCCTTGCCGTGCATTGCCTAGTCCTGCGTTGTCGTGCCTTAGCCTTGTTTCCCCTTACCGTGCCGTTCCTTCCGTTACCCTTGCCTTCCCTTGCTTTCCCTTGCCTTTCTTTCCTTCCGTTACTCTTTCCTTGCCTTGCCGAGCACTGCCTAGCCTTGCGTTGTCGTGCCTTAGCCTTGCCTCGCCTGACCGTGCATTGCCTTGCGTTACTCTTTCCTTGCCTTGCCGTGCATTGCCTAGCCTTGCGTTGTCGTGCATTAGCCTTGCCTCGCCTGACCGTGCCTTGCCTTGCGTTACCCTTTCCTTGCCTTGCCGTGCATTGCCTAGCCGTGCTTTTTCGTGCATTAGCGTTGCCTCGCCTGACCGTGCCTTGCCTTGCCTTACCCTTTCCTTGCCTTGCCGTGCATTGCCTAGTCCTGCGTTGTCGTGCCTTAGGCTTGTTTCCCCTTAACGTGCCGTTCCGTCCGTTGCCCTTGCCTACCCTTGCTTTCTCTTGCCTTCCTTGCCTTCCGTTACTCTTTACTTACCTTCCGTGCATTGCCTAGCCTTGCGTTGTCGTGCCTTAGCCTTGCGTCGCCTGACCGTGCCTTGCCTTGCGTTACCCTTTCTTTGCCTTGCCGTGCATTGCCTAGTCCTGCGTTGTCGTGCCTTAGCCTTGTTTCCCCGTACCGTGCCGTTCCTTCCGTTAGCCTTGCCTTCCCTTGCTTTCCCTTGCCTTTCTTTCCTTCCGTTACTCTTTCCTTGCCTAGCCGTGCACTGCCTAGCCGTGCGTTGTCGTGCCTTAGCCTTGTTTCCCCTTGCTGTGCCGTTCCTTCCGTTACACTTGCCTTGCCTTTCTTTGCCTTGCCTTCCTTTCCTTCCGTTACTCTTTCCTTGCCTAGCCGTGCACTGCCTAGCCTTGCGTTGTCGTGCATTAGCCTTCCCTTGCCTCACCGTACCTTGCCTTGCGTTACCCTTTCCTTGCCTTGCCGTGCACTGCCTAGCCTTGCGTTGTCGTGCCTTACCCTTGTTTCCCCTTGCCGTGCCGTGCCTTTTGTTACACTTGCCTTGCCTTGCATTGCTTTGCCTTCCTTTCCTTCCGTTACTCTTTCCTTGCCTAGCCGTGCATTGCCTAGCCTTGCGTTGTCGTGCATTAGCCTTGCCTCGCCTGACCGTGCCTTGCCTTGCGTTACCCTTTCCTTCCCTTGCCGTGCATTGCCTAGCCGTGCGTTGTCTTGCCTTAGCCTTGTTTCCCCTTGCTGTGCCGTTTCTTCCGTTACACGTGCCTTGCCTTACTTTGCCTTGCCTTCCTTTCCTTCCTTTTCCTTGCCTAGCCGTGCACTGCCTAGCCGTGCGTTGTCGTGCCTTAGCCTTGATTCCGCTTACCGTGCCGTTCCTTCCTTTACCTTTGCCTTCCCTTGCCTTCCTTGCCTTCCGTTACTCTTTGCTTGCCTTCCGTGCATTGCCTAGCCTTGCGTTGTCCTGCCTTAGCCTTGCCTCGCCTGACCGTGCCTTGCCTTGCGTTACCCTTTCCTTGCCTTGCCGTGCATAGCCTAATCCTGCGTTGTCGTGCCTTAGCCTTGTTTCCCCTTACCGTGCCGTTCCTTCCGTTACCCTTGCCTTCCCTTGCTTTCCCTTGCCTTTCTTTCCTTCCGTTACTCTTTCCTTGCCTTGCCGAGCACTGCCTAGCCTTGCGTTGTCGTCCATTAGCCTTGCCTCGCCTGACCGTGCCTTGCCTTGCGTTATGCTTTCCTTACCTTGCCGTGCATTGCCTAGCCCTGCATTGTCGTGCATTAGCCTTGCCTTTCCTCACCGTGCCTTGCCTTGCGTTACCCTTTCCTTGCTTGGCCGTGCATTGCCTAGCCGTGCGTTGCCGTGCCTTACCCTTGTTTCCCCTTGCCGTGCCTTGCCTTTTGTTACACTTGCCTTGACTTGCTTTGCCTTGCCTTCCTCTCCTTCCGTTACTCTTTCCTTGCCTAGCCGTGCATTGCCTAGCCTTGCGTTGTCGTGCATTAGCCTTGCCTCGCCTGACCGTGCCTTGCCTTGCGTTACACTTTCTTTGCCTTGCCGTGCATTGCCTAGTCCTGCGTTGTCGTGCCTTAGCCTTGTTTCCCCTTACCGTGCCGTTCCTTCCGTTACCCTTGCCTTCCCTTGCTTTCCCTTGCCTTTCTTTCCTTCCGTTACTCTTTCCTTGCCTTGCCGAGCACTGCCTAGCCTTGCGTTGTCGTGCCTTAGCCTTGCCTCGCCTGACCGTGCATTGCCTTGCGTTACTCTTTCCTTGCCTTGCCGTGCATTGCCTAGCCTTGCGTTGTCGTGCATTAGCCTTGCCTCGCCTGACCGTGCCTTGCCTTGCGTTACCCTTTCCTTGCCTTGCCGTGCATTGCCTAGCCGTGCTTTTTCGTGCATTAGCGTTGCCTCGCCTGACCGTGCCTTGCCTTGCCTTACCCTTTCCTTGCCTTGCCGTGCATTGCCTAGTCCTGCGTTGTCGTGCCTTAGGCTTGTTTCCCCTTAACGTGCCGTTCCGTCCGTTGCCCTTGCCTACCCTTGCTTTCCCTTGCCTTCCTTGCCTTCCGTTACTCTTTACTTACCTTCCGTGCATTGCCTAGCCTTGCGTTGTCGTGCCTTAGCCTTGCGTCGCCTGACCGTGCCTTGCCTTGCGTTACCCTTTCTTTGCCTTGCCGTGCATTGCCTAGTCCTGCGTTGTCGTGCCTTAGCCTTGTTTCCCCGTACCGTGCCGTTCCTTCCGTTAGCCTTGCCTTCCCTTGCTTTCCCTTGCCTTTCTTTCCTTCCGTTACTCTTTCCTTGCCTAGCCGTGCACTGCCTAGCCGTGCGTTGTCGTGCCTTAGCCTTGTTTCCCCTTGCTGTGCCGTTCCTTCCGTTACACTTGCCTTGCCTTTCTTTGCCTTGCCTTCCTTTCCTTCCGTTACTCTTTCCTTGCCTAGCCGTGCACTGCCTAGCCTTGCGTTGTCGTGCATTAGCCTTCCCTTGCCTCACCGTACCTTGCCTTGCGTTACCCTTTCCTTGCCTTGCCGTGCACTGCCTAGCCTTGCGTTGTCGTGCCTTACCCTTGTTTCCCCTTGCCGTGCCGTGCCTTTTGTTACACTTGCCTTGCCTTGCTTTGCTTTGCCTTCCTTTCCTTCCGTTACTCTTTCCTTGCCTAGCCGTGCATTGCCTAGCCTTGCGTTGTCGTGCATTAGCCTTGCCTCGCCTGACCGTGCCTTGCCTTGCGTTACCCTTTCCTTCCCTTGCCGTGCATTGCCTAGCCGTGCGTTGTCTTGCCTTAGCCTTGTTTCACCTTGCTGTGCCGTTTCTTCCGTTACACTTGCCTTGCCTTACTTTGCCTTGCCTTCCTTTCCTTCCGTTACTCTTTCCTTGCCTAGCCGTGCACTGCCTAGCCTTGCGTTGTCGTGCCTTAGCCTTGGCTCGCCTGACCGTGCCTTGCCTTGCGTTACCCTTTCCTTGCTTGGCCGTGCATTGCCTAGCCGTGCGTTGCCGTGCCTTACCCTTGTTTCCCCTTGCCGTGCCTTGCCTTTTGTTACACTTGCCTTGCCTTGCTTTGCCTTGCCTTCCTCTCCTTCCGTTACTCTTTCCTTGCCTAGCCGTGCATTGCCTAGCCTTGCGTTGTCGTGCATTAGCCTTGCCTCGCCTGAGCGTGCCTTGCCTTGCGTTACCCTTTCTTTGCCTTGCCGTGCATTGCCTAGTCCTGCGTTGTCGTGCCTTAGCCTTGTTTCCCCTTACCGTGCCGTTCCTTCCGTTACCCTTGCCTTCCCTTGCTTTCCCTTGCCTTTCTTTCCTTCCCTTACTCTTTCCTTGCCTTGCCGAGCACTGCCTAGCCTTGCGTTGTCGTGCATTAGCCTTGCCTCGCCTGACCGTGCCTTGCCTTGCGTTATGCTTTCCTTGCCTTGCCGTGCATTGCCTAGCCCTGCATTGTCGTGCATTAGCCTTGCCTTTCCTCACCGTGCCTTGCCTTGCATTACCCTTTCCTTGCTTGGCCGTGCATTGCCTAGCCGTGCGTTGCCGTGCCTTACCCTTGTTTCCCCTTGCCGTGCCTTGCCTTTTGTTACACTTGCCTTGCCTTGCTTTCCCTTGCCTTCCTCTCCTTTCGTTACTCTTTCCTTGCCTAGCCGTGCATTGCCTAGCCTTGCGTTGTCGTGCATTAGCCTTGCCTCGCCTGACCTTGCCTTGCCTTGCGTTACCCTTTCTTTGCCTTGCCGTGCATTGCCTAGTCCTGCGTTGTCCTGCCTTAGCCTTGTTTCCCCTTACCGTGCCGTTCCTTCCGTTACCCTTGCCTTCCCTTGCTTTCCCTTGCCTTTCTTTCCTTCCGTTACTCTTTCCTTGCCTTGCCGAGCACTGCCTAGCCTTGCGTTGTCGTGCATTAGCCTTGCCTCGCCTGACCGTGCATTGCCTTGCGTTACCCTTTCCTTGCCTTGCCGTGCATGGCCTAGCCTTGCGTTGTCGTACATTAGCCTTGCCTCGCCTGACCGTGCCTTGCCTTGCGTTACCCTTTCCTTGCCTTGCCGTGCATTGCCTAGCCGTGCTTTTTCGTGCATTAGCGTTGCCTCGCCTGACCGTGCCTTGCCTTGCGTTACCCTTTCCTTGCATTGCCGTGCATTGCCTAGTCCTGCGTTGTCGTGCCTTAGGCTTGTTTCCCCGTACCGTGCCGTTCCTTCCGTTAGCCTTGCCTTCCCTTGCTTTCCCTTGCCTTTCTTTCCTTCCGTTACTCTTTCCTTGCCTAGCCGTGCACTGCCTAGCCTTGCGTTGTGGTGCATTAGCCTTGCCTCGCCTGACCGTGCATTGCCTTGCGTTACCCTTTCCTTCCCTTGCCGTGCATTGCCTAGCCGTGCGTTGTCTTGCCTTAGCCTTGTTTCCCCTTGCTGTGCCGTTTCTTCCGTTACACGTGCCTTGCCTTACTTTGCCTTGCCTTCCTTTCCTTCCTTTTCCTTGCCTAGCCGTGCACTGCCTAGCCGTGCGTTGTCGTGCCTTAGCCTTGATTCCGCTTACCGTGCCGTTCCTTCCTTTACCTTTGCCTTCCATTGCCTTCCTTGCCTTCCGTTACTCTTTGCTTGCCTTCCGTGCATTGCCTAGCCTTGCGTTGTCCTGCCTTAGCCTTGCCTCGCCTGACCGTGCCTTGCCTTGCGTTACCCTTTCCTTGCCTTGCCGTGCATAGCCTAATCCTGCGTTGTCGTGCCTTAGCCTTGTTTCCCCTTACCGTGCCGTTCCTTCCGTTACCCTTGCCTTCCCTTGCTTTCCCTTGCCTTTCTTTCCTTCCGTTACTCTTTCCTTGCCTTGCCGAGCACTGCCTAGCCTTGCGTTGTCGTCCATTAGCCTTGCCTCGCCTGACCGTGCCTTGCCTTGCGTTATGCTTTCCTTACCTTGCCGTGCATTGCCTAGCCCTGCATTGTCGTGCATTAGCCTTGCCTTTCCTCACCGTGCCTTGCCTTGCGTTACCCTTTCCTTGCTTGGCCGTGCATTGCCTAGCCGTGCGTTGCCGTGCCTTACCCTTGTTTCCCCTTGCCGTGCCTTGCCTTTTGTTACACTTGCCTTGACTTGCTTTGCCTTGCCTTCCTCTCCTTCCGTTACTCTTTCCTTGCCTAGCCGTGCATTGCCTAGCCTTGCGTTGTCGTGCATTAGCCTTGCCTCGCCTGACCGTGCCTTGCCTTGCGTTACACTTTCTTTGCCTTGCCGTGCATTGCCTAGTCCTGCGTTGTCGTGCCTTAGCCTTGTTTCCCCTTACCGTGCCGTTCCTTCCGTTACCCTTGCCTTCCCTTGCTTTCCCTTGCCTTTCTTTCCTTCCGTTACTCTTTCCTTGCCTTGCCGAGCACTGCCTAGCCTTGCGTTGTCGTGCCTTAGCCTTGCCTCGCCTGACCGTGCATTGCCTTGCGTTACTCTTTCCTTGCCTTGCCGTGCATTGCCTAGCCTTGCGTTGTCGTGCATTAGCCTTGCCTCGCCTGACCGTGCCTTGCCTTGCGTTACCCTTTCCTTGCCTTGCCGTGCATTGCCTAGCCGTGCTTTTTCGTGCATTAGCGTTGCCTCGCCTGACCGTGCCTTGCCTTGCCTTACCCTTTCCTTGCCTTGCCGTGCATTGCCTAGTCCTGCGTTGTCGTGCCTTAGGCTTGTTTCCCCTTAACGTGCCGTTCCGTCCGTTGCCCTTGCCTACCCTTGCTTTCCCTTGCCTTCCTTGCCTTCCGTTACTCTTTACTTACCTTCCGTGCATTGCCTAGCCTTGCGTTGTCGTGCCTTAGCCTTGCGTCGCCTGACCGTGCCTTGCCTTGCGTTACCCTTTCTTTGCCTTGCCGTGCATTGCCTAGTCCTGCGTTGTCGTGCCTTAGCCTTGTTTCCCCGTACCGTGCCGTTCCTTCCGTTAGCCTTGCCTTCCCTTGCTTTCCCTTGCCTTTCTTTCCTTCCGTTACTCTTTCCTTGCCTAGCCGTGCACTGCCTAGCCGTGCGTTGTCGTGCCTTAGCCTTGTTTCCCCTTGCTGTGCCGTTCCTTCCGTTACACTTGCCTTGCCTTTCTTTGCCTTGCCTTCCTTTCCTTCCGTTACTCTTTCCTTGCCTAGCCGTGCACTGCCTAGCCTTGCGTTGTCGTGCATTAGCCTTCCCTTGCCTCACCGTACCTTGCCTTGCGTTACCCTTTCCTTGCTTGGCCGTGCATTGCCTAGCCGTGCGTTGCCGTGCCTTACCCTTGTTTCCCCTTGCCGTGCCTTGCCTTTTGTTACACTTGCCTTGCCTTGCTTTCCCTTGCCTTCCTCTCCTTTGCCTAGCCTTGCGTTGTCGTGCATTAGCCTTGCCTCGCCTGACCTTGCCTTGCCTTGCGTTACCCTTTCTTTGCCTTGCCGTGCATTGCCTAGTCCTGCGTTGTCCTGCCTTAGCCTTGTTTCCCCTTACCGTGCCGTTCCTTCCGTTACCCTTGCCTTCCCTTGCTTTCCCTTGCCTTTCTTTCCTTCCGTTACTCTTTCCTTGCCTTGCCGAGCACTGCCTAGCCTTGCGTTGTCGTGCATTAGCCTTGCCTCGCCTGACCGTGCATTGCCTTGCGTTACCCTTTCCTTGCCTTGCCGTGCATGGCCTAGCCTTGCGTTGTCGTACATTAGCCTTGCCTCGCCTGACCGTGCCTTGCCTTGCGTTACCCTTTCCTTGCCTTGCCGTGCATTGCCTAGCCGTGCTTTTTCGTGCATTAGCGTTGCCTCGCCTGACCGTGCCTTGCCTTGCGTTACCCTTTCCTTGCATTGCCGTGCATTGCCTAGTCCTGCGTTGTCGTGCCTTAGGCTTGTTTCCCCGTACCGTGCCGTTCCTTCCGTTAGCCTTGCCTTCCCTTGCTTTCCCTTGCCTTTCTTTCCTTCCGTTACTCTTTCCTTGCCTAGCCGTGCACTGCCTAGCCGTGCGTTGTCGTGCCTTAGCCTTGTTTCCCCTTGCTGTGCCGTTCCTTCCGTTACACTTGCCTTGCCTTTCTTTGCTTTGCCTTCCTTTCCTTCCGTTACTCTTTCCTTGCCTAGCCGTGCATTGCCTAGCCTTGCGTTGTCGTGCATTAGCCTTGCCTCGCCTGACCGTGCCTTGCCTTGCGTTACCCTTTCCTTGCCTTGCCTTGCATTGCCTAGTCCTGAGTTGTCGTGCCTTAGCCTTGTTTCCGCTTACCGTGCCGTTCCTTCCTTTACCTTTGCCTTCCTTTGCCTTCCTTGCCTTCCGTTACTCTTTGCTTGCCTTCCTTGCATTGCCTAGCCTTGCGTTGTCCTGCCTTAGCCTTGCCTCGCCTGACCGTGCCTTGCCTTGCGTTACCCTTTCCTTGCCTTGCCGTGCATAGCCTAATCCTGCGTTGTCGGGCCTTAGCCTTGTTTCCCCTTACCGTGCCGTTCCTTCCGTTACCCTTGCCTTCCCTTGCTTTCCCTTGCCTTTCTTTCCTTCCGTTACTCTTTCCTTGCCTTGCCGAGCACTGCCTAGCCTTGCGTTGTCGTGCATTAGCCTTGCCTCGCCTGACCGTGCCTTGCCTTGCGTTATGCTTTCCTCACCTTGCCGTGCATTGCCTAGCCCTGCATTGTCGTGCATTAGCCTTGCCTTTCCTCACCGTGCCTTGCCTTGCGTTACCCTTTCCTTGCTTGGCCGTGCATTGCCTAGCCGTGCGTTGCCGTGCCTTACCCTTGTTTCCCCTTGCCGTGCCTTGCCTTTTGTTACACTTGCCTTGCCTTGCTTTGCCTTGCCTTCCTCTCCTTCCGTTACTCTTTCCTTGCCTAGCCGTGCATTGCCTAGCCTTGCGTTGTCGTGCATTAGCCTTGCCTCGCCTGACCGTGCCTTGCCTTGCGTTACACTTTCTTTGCCTTGCCGTGCATTGCCTAGTCCTGCGTTGTCGTGCCTTAGCCTTGTTTCCCCTTACCGTGCCGTTCCTTCCGTTACCCTTGCCTTCCCTTGCTTTCCCTTGCCTTTCTTTCCTTCCGTTACTCTTTCCTTGCCTTGCCGAGCACTGCCTAGCCTTGCGTTGTCGTGCCTTAGCCTTGCCTCGCCTGACCGTGCATTGCCTTGCGTTACTCTTTCCTTGCCTTGCCGTGCATTGCCTAGCCTTGCGTTGTCGTGCATTAGCCTTGCCTCGCCTGACCGTGCCTTGCCTTGCGTTACCCTTTCCTTGCCTTGCCGTGCATTGCCTAGCCGTGCTTTTTCGTGCATTAGCGTTGCCTCGCCTGACCGTGCCTTGCCTTGCCTTACCCTTTCCTTGCCTTGCCGTGCATTGCCTAGTCCTGCGTTGTCGTGCCTTAGGCTTGTTTCCCCTTAACGTGCCGTTCCGTCCGTAGCCCTTGCCTACCCTTGCTTTCCCTTGCCTTCCGTTACTCTTTACATACCTTCCGTGCATTGCCTAGCCTTGCGTTGTCGTGCCTTAGCCTTGCGTCGCCTGACCGTGCCTTGCCTTGCGTTACCCTTTCTTTGCCTTGCCGTGCATTGCCTAGTCCTGCGTTGTCGTGCCTTAGCCTTGTTTCCCCGTACCGTGCCGTTCCTTCCGTTAGCCTTGCCTTCCCTTGCTTTCCCTTGCCTTTCTTTCCTTCCGTTACTCTTTCCTTGCCTAGCCGTGCACTGCCTAGCCGTGCGTTGTCGTGCCTTAGCCTTGTTTCCCCTTGCTGTGCCGTTCCTTCCGTTACACTTGCCTTGCCTTTCTTTGCCTTGCCTTCCTTTCCTTCCGTTACTCTTTCCTTGCCTAGCCGTGCATTGCCTAGCCTTGCGTTGTCGTGCATTAGCCTTGCCTCGCCTGACCGTGCCTTGCCTTGCGTTACCCTTTCCTTGCCTTGCCTTGCATTGCCTAGTCCTGAGTTGTCGTGCCTTAGCCTTGTTTCCGCTTACCGTGCCGTTCCTTCCTTTACCTTTGCCTTCCTTTGCCTTCCTTGCCTTCCGTTACTCTTTGCTTGCCTTCCGTGCATTGCCTAGCCTTGCGTTGTCCTGCCTTAGCCTTGCCTCGCCTGACCGTGCCTTGCCTTGCGTTACCCTTTCCTTGCCTTGCCTTGCATAGCCTAATCCTGCGTTGTCGTGCCTTAGCCTTGTTTCCCCTTACCGTGCCGTTCCTTCCGTTACCCTTGCCTTCCCTTGCTTTCCCTTGCCTTTCTTTCCTTCCGTTACTCTTTCCTTGCCTTGCCGAGCACTGCCTAGCCTTGCGTTGTCGTCCATTAGCCTTGCCTCGCCTGACCGTGCCTTGCCTTGCGTTATGCTTTCCTTACCTTGCCGTGCATTGCCTAGCCCTGCATTGTCGTGCATTAGCCTTGCCTTTCCTCACCGTGCCTTGCCTTGCGTTACCCTTTCCTTGCTTGGCCGTGCATTGCCTAGCCGTGCGTTGCCGTGCCTTACCCTTGTTTCCCCTTGCCGTGCCTTGCCTTTTATTACACTTGCTTTTTCTTTGCCTTGCCTTCCTTTCCTTCCGTTACTCTTTCCTTGCCTAGCCGTGCACTGCCTAGCCTTGCGTTGTCGTGCATTAGCCTTCCCTTGCCTCACCGTACCTTGCCTTGCGTTACCCTTTCCTTGCCTTGCCGTGCACTGCCTAGCCTTGCGTTGTCGTGCCTTACCCTTGTTTCCCCTTGCCGTGCCGTGCCTTTTGTTACACTTGCCTTGCCTTGCTTTGCTTTGCCTTCCTTTCCTTCCGTTACTCTTTCCTTGCCTAGCCGTGCATTGCCTAGCCTTGCGTTGTCGTGCATTAGCCTTGCCTCGCCTGACCGTGCCTTGCCTTGCGTTACCCTTTCCTTCCCTTGCCGTGCATTGCCTAGCCGTGCGTTGTCTTGCCTTAGCCTTGTTTCACCTTGCTGTGCCGTTTCTTCCGTTACACTTGCCTTGCCTTACTTTGCCTTGCCTTCCTTTCCTTCCGTTACTCTTTCCTTGCCTAGCCGTGCACTGCCTAGCCTTGCGTTGTCGTGCCTTAGCCTTGGCTCGCCTGACCGTGCCTTGCCTTGCGTTACCCTTTCCTTGCTTGGCCGTGCATTGCCTAGCCGTGCGTTGCCGTGCCTTACCCTTGTTTCCCCTTGCCGTGCCTTGCCTTTTGTTACACTTGCCTTGCCTTGCTTTGCCTTGCCTTCCTCTCCTTCCGTTACTCTTTCCTTGCCTAGCCGTGCATTGCCTAGCCTTGCGTTGTCGTGCATTAGCCTTGCCTCGCCTGAGCGTGCCTTGCCTTGCGTTACCCTTTCTTTGCCTTGCCGTGCATTGCCTAGTCCTGCGTTGTCGTGCCTTAGCCTTGTTTCCCCTTACCGTGCCGTTCCTTCCGTTACCCTTGCCTTCCCTTGCTTTCCCTTGCCTTTCTTTCCTTCCCTTACTCTTTCCTTGCCTTGCCGAGCACTGCCTAGCCTTGCGTTGTCGTGCATTAGCCTTGCCTCGCCTGACCGTGCCTTGCCTTGCGTTATGCTTTCCTTGCCTTGCCGTGCATTGCCTAGCCATGCATTGTCGTGCATTAGCCTTGCCTTTCCTCACCGTGCCTTGCCTTGCATTACCCTTTCCTTGCTTGGCCGTGCATTGCCTAGCCGTGCGTTGCCGTGCCTTACCCTTGTTTCCCCTTGCCGTGCCTTGCCTTTTGTTACACTTGCCTTGCCTTGCTTTGCCTTGCCTTCCTCTCCTTCCGTTACTCTTTCCTTGCCTAGCCGTGCATTGCCTAGCCTTGCGTTGTCGTGCATTAGCCTTGCCTCGCCTGACCTTGCCTTGCCTTGCGTTACCCTTTCTTTGCCTTGCCGTGCATTGCCTAGTCCTGCGTTGTCCTGCCTTAGCCTTGTTTCCCCTTACCGTGCCGTTCCTTCCGTTACCCTTGCCTTCCCTTGCTTTCCCTTGCCTTTCTTTCCTTCCGTTACTCTTTCCTTGCCTTGCCGAGCACTGCCTAGCCTTCCGTTGTCGTGCATTAGCCTTGCCTCGCCTGACCGTGCATTGCCTTGCGTTACCCTTTCCTTGCCTTGCCGTGCATGGCCTAGCCTTGCGTTGTCGTACATTAGCCTTGCCTCGCCTGACCGTGCCTTGCCTTGCGTTACCCTTTCCTTGCCTTGCCGTGCATTGCCTAGCCGTGCTTTTTCGTGCATTAGCGTTGCCTCGCCTGACCGTGCCTTGCCTTGCGTTACCCTTTCCTTGCATTGCCGTGCATTGCCTAGTCCTGCGTTGTCGTGCCTTAGGCTTGTTTCCCCGTACCGTGCCGTTCCTTCCGTTAGCCTTGCCTTCCCTTGCTTTCCCTTGCCTTTCTTTCCTTCCGTTACTCTTTCCTTGCCTAGCCGTGCACTGCCTAGCCGTGCGTTGTCGTGCCTTAGCCTTGTTTCCCCTTGCTGTGCCGTTCCTTCCGTTACACTTGCCTTGCCTTTCTTTGCCTTGCCTTCCTTTCCTTCCGTTACTCTTTCCTTGCCTAGCCGTGCATTGCCTAGCCTTGCGTTGTCGTGCATTAGCCTTGCCTCGCCTGACCGTGCCTTGCCTTGCGTTACCCTTTCCTTGCCTTGCCTTGCATTGCCTTGTCCTGAGTTGTCGTGCCTTAGCCTTGTTTCCGCTTACCGTGCCGTTCCTTCCTTTACCTTTGCCTTCCTTTGCCTTCCTTGCCTTCCGTTACTCTTTGCTTGCCTTCCGTGCATTGCCTAGCCTTGCGTTGTCCTGCCTTAGCCTTGCCTCGCCTGACCGTGCCTTGCCTTGCGTTACCCTTTCCTTGCCTTGCCGTGCATAGCCTAATCCTGCGTTGTCGTGCCTTAGCCTTGTTTCCCCTTACCGTGCCGTTCCTTCCGTTACCCTTGCCTTCCCTTGCTTTCCCTTGCCTTTCTTTCCTTCCGTTACTCTTTCCTTGCCTTGCCGAGCACTGCCTAGCCTTGCGTTGTCGTGCATTAGCCTTGCCTCGCCTGACCGTGCCTTGCCTTGCGTTATGCTTTCCTTACCTTGCCGTGCATTGCCTAGCCCTGCATTGTCGTGCATTAGCCTTGCCTTTCCTCACCGTGCCTTGCCTTGCGTTACCCTTTCCTTGCTTGGCCGTGCATTGCCTAGGCGTGCGTTGCCGTGCCTTACACTTGTTTCCCCTTGCCGTGCCTTGCCTTTTGTTACACTTGCCTTGCCTTGCTTTGCCTTGCCTTCCTCTCCTTCCGTTACTCTTTCCTTGCCTAGCCGTGCATTGCCTAGCCTTGCGTTGTCGTGCATTAGCCTTGCCTCGCCTGACCGTGCCTTGCCTTGCGTTACACTTTCTTTGCCTTGCCGTGCATTGCCTAGTCCTGCGTTGTCGTGCCTTAGCCTTGTTTCCCCTTACCGTGCCGTTCCTTCCGTTACCCTTGCCTTCCCTTGCTTTCCCTTGCCTTTCTTTCCTTCCGTTACTCTTTCCTTGCCTTGCCGAGCACTGCCTAGCCTTGCGTTGTCGTGCCTTAGCCTTGCCTCGCCTGACCGTGCATTGCCTTGCGGTACTCTTTCCTTGCCTTGCCGTGCATTGCCTAGCCTTGCGTTGTCGTGCATTAGCCTTGCCTCGGCTGACCGTGCCTTGCCTTGCGTTACCCTTTCCTTGTCTTGCCGTGCATTGCCTAGCCGTGCTTTTTCGTGCATTAGCGTTGCCTCGCCTGACCGTGCCTTGCCTTGCGTTACCCTTTCCTTGCCTTGCCGTGCATTGCCTAGTCCTGCGTTGTCGTGCCTTAGGCTTGTTTCCCCTTAACGTGCCGTTCCGTCCGTAGCCCTTGCCTACCCTTGCTTTCCCTTGCCTTCCTTGCCTTCCGTTACTCTTTACTTACCTTCCGTGCATTGCCTAGCCTTGCGTTGTCGTGCCTTAGCCTTGCGTCGCCTGACCGTGCCTTGCCTTGCGTTACCCTTTCTTTGCCTTGCCGTGCATTGCCTAGTCCTGCGTTGTCGTGCCTTAGCCTTGTTTCCCCGTACCGTGCCGTTCCTTCCGTTAGCCTTGCCTTCCCTTGCTTTCCCTTGCCTTTCTTTCCTTCCGTTACTCTTTCCTTGCCTAGCCGTGCACTGCCTAGCCGTGCGTTGTCGTGCCTTAGCCTTTTTTCCCCTTGCTGTGCCGTTCCTTCCGTTACACTTGCCTTGCCTTTCTTTGCCTTGCCTTCCTTTCCTTCCGTTACTCTTTCCTTGCCTAGCTGTGCACTGCCTAGCCTTGCGTTGTCGTGCATTAGCCTTCCCTTGCCTCACCGTACCTTGCCTTGCGTTACCCTTTCCTTGCCTTGCCGTGCACTGCCTAGCCTTGCGTTGTCGTGCCTTACCCTTGTTTCCCCTTGCTGTGCCGTGCCTTTTGTTACACTTGCCTTGCCTTGCATTGCTTTGCCTTCCTTTCCTTCCGTTACTCTTTCCTTGCCTAGCCGTGCATTGCCTAGCCTTGCGTTGTCGTGCATTAGCCTTGCCTCGCCTGACCGTGCCTTGCCTTGCGTTACCCTTTCCTTCCCTTGCCGTGCATTGCCTAGCCGTGCGTTGTCTTGCCTTAGCCTTGTTTCCCCTTGCTGTGCCGTTTCTTCCGTTACACGTGCCTTGCCTTACTTTGCCTTGCCTTCCTTTCGTTCCCTTTCCTTGCCTAGCCGTGCACTGCCTAGCCGTGCGTTGTCGTGCCTTAGCCTTGTTTCCGCTTACCGTGCCGTTCCTTCCTTTACCTTTGCCTTCCCTTGCCTTCCTTGCCTTCGGTTACTCTTTGCTTGCCTTCCGTGCATTGCCTAGCCTTGCGTTGTCCTGACCGTGCCTTGCCTTGCGTTACCCTTTCCTTGCCTGCCTTGCATTGCCTAGTCCTGCGTTGTCGTGCCTTAGCCTTGTTTCCCCTTACCGTGCCGTTCCTTCCGTTACCCTTGCCTTCCCTTGCTTTCCCTTGCCTTTCTTTCCTTCCGTTACTCTTTCCTTGCCTTGCCGAGCACTGCCTAGCCTTGCGTTGTCGTGCATTAGCCTTGCCTCGCCTGACCGTGCCTTGCCTTGCGTTATGCTTTCCTTGCCTTGCCGTGCATTGCCTAGCCCTGCATTGTCGTGCATTAGCCTTGCCTTTCCTCACCGTGCTTTGCCTTGCGTTACCCTTTCCTTGCTTGGCCGTGCATTGCCTAGCCGTGCGTTGCCGTGCCTTACCCTTGTTTCCCCTTGCCGTGCCTTGCCTTTTGTTACACTTGCCTTGCCTTGCTTTCCCTTGCCTTCCTCTCCTTCCGTTACTCTTTCCTTGCCTAGCCGTGCATTGCCTAGCCTTGCGTTGTCGTGCCTTAGCCTTGCCTCGCCTGACCGTGCCTTGCCTTGCGTTACCCTTTCCTTGTCTTGCCGTGCATTGCCTAGCCGTGCTTTTTCGTGCATTAGCGTTGCCTCGCCTGACCGTGCCTTGCCTTGCGTTACCCTTTCCTTGCCTTGCCGTGCATTGCCTATTCCTGCGTTGTCGTGCCTTAGGCTTGTTTCCCCTTAACGTGCCGTTCCGTCCGTAGCCCTTGCCTACCCTTGCTTTCCCTTGCCTTCCTTGCCTTCCGTTACTCTTTACTTACCTTCCGTGCATTGCCTAGCCTTGCGTTGTCGTGCCTTAGCCTTGCGTCGCCTGACCGTGCCTTGCCTTGCGTTACCCTTTCTTTGCCTTGCCGTGCATTGCCTAGTCCTGCGTTGTCGTGCCTTAGCCTTGTTTCCCCGTACCGTGCCGTTCCTTCCGTTAGCCTTGCCTTCCCTTGTTTCCCTTGCCTTTCTTTCCTTCCGTTACTCTTTCCTTGCCTAGCCGTGCACTGCCTAGCCGTGCGTTGTCGTGCCTTAGCCTTGTTTCCCCTTGCTGTGCCGTTCCTTCCGTTACACTTGCCTTCCCTTTCTTTGCCTTGCCTTCCTTTCCTTCCGTTACTCTTTCCTTGCCTAGCCGTGCACTGCCTAGCCTTGCGTTGTCGTGCATTAGCCTTCCCTTGCCTAACCGTACCTTGCCTTGCGTTACCCTTTCCTTGCCTTGCCGTGCACTGCCTAGCCTTGCGTTGTCGTGCCTTACCCTTGTTTCCCCTTGCCGTGCCGTGCCTTTTGTTACACTTGCCTTGCCTTGCTTTGCTTTGCCTTCCTTTCCTTCCGTTACTCTTTCCTTGCCTAGCCGTGCATTGCCTAGCCTTGCGTTGTCGTGCATTAGCCTTGCCTCGCCTGACCGTGCCTTGCCTTGCGTTACCCTTTCCTTCCCTTGCCGTGCATTGCCTAGCCGTGCGTTGTCTTGCCCTAGCCTTGTTTCCCCTTGCTGTGCCGTTTCTTCCGTTACACTTGCCTTGCCTTACTTTGCCTTGCCTTCCTTTCCTTCCGTTACTCTTTCCTTGCCTAGCCGTGCACTGCCTAGCCTTGCGTTGTCGTGCCTTAGCCTTGGCTCCCCTGACCGTGCCTTGCCTTGCGTTACCCTTTCCTTGCTTGGCCGTGCATTGCCTAGCCGTGCGTTGCCGTGCCTTACCCTTGTTTCCCCTTGCCGTGCCTTGCCTTTTGTTACACTTGCCTTGCCTTGCTTTGCCTTGCCTTCCTCTCCTTCCGTTACTCTTTCCTTGCCTAGCCGTGCATTGCCTAGCCTTGCGTTGTCGTGCATTAGCCTTGCCTCGCCTGAGCGTGCCTTGCCTTGCGTTACCCTTTCTTTGCCTTGCCGTGCATTGCCTAGTCCTGCGTTGTCGTGCCTTAGCCTTGTTTCCCCTTACCGTGCCGTTCCTTCCGTTACCCTTGCCTTCCCTTGCTTTCCCTTGCCTTCCTTGCCTTCCGTTACTCTTTACTTACCTTCCGTGCATTGCCTAGCCTTGCGTTGTCGTGCCTTAGCCTTGCGTCGCCTGACCGTGCCTTGCCTTGCGTTACCCTTTCTTTGCCTTGCCGTGCATTGCCTAGTCCTGCGTTGTCGTGCCTTAGCCTTGTTTCCCCGTACCGTGCCGTTCCTTCCGTTAGCCTTGCCTTCCCTTGCTTTCCCTTGCCTTTCTTTCCTTCCGTTACTCTTTCCTTGCCTAGCCGTGCACTGCCTAGCCTTGCGTTGTCGTGCATTAGCCTTCCCTTGCCTCACCGTACCTTGCCTTGCGTTACCCTTTCCTTGCCTTGCCGTGCACTGCCTAGCCTTGCGTTGTCGTGCCTTACCCTTGTTTCCCCTTGCCGTGCCGTGCCTTTTGTTACACTTGCCTTGCCTTGCATTGCTTTGCCTTCCTTTCCTTCCGTTACTCTTTCCTTGCCTAGCCGTGCATTGCCTAGCCTTGCGTTGTCGTGCATTAGCCTTGCCTCGCCTGACCGTGCCTTGCCTTGCGTTACCCTTTCCTTCCCTTGCCGTGCATTGCCTAGCCGTGCGTTGTCTTGCCTTAGCCTTGTTTCCCCTTGCTGTGCCGTTTCTTCCGTTACACGTGCCTTGCCTTACTTTGCCTTGCCTTCCTTTCCTTCCTTTTCCTTGCCTAGCCGTGCACTGCCTAGCCGTGCGTTGTCGTGCCTTAGCCTTGATTCCGCTTACCGTGCCGTTCCTTCCTTTACCTTTGCCTTCCCTTGCCTTCCTTGCCTTCCGTTACTCTTTGCTTGCCTTCCGTGCATTGCCTAGCCTTGCGTTGTCCTGCCTTAGCCTTGCCTCGCCTGACCGTGCCTTGCCTTGCGTTACCCTTTCCTTGCCTTGCCGTGCATTGCCTAGTCCTGCGTTGTCGTGCCTTAGCCTTGTTTCCCCTTACCGTTCCGTTCCTTCCGTTACCCTTGCCTTCCCTTGCTTTCCCTTGCCTTTCTTTCCTTCCGTTACTCTTTCCTTGCCTTGCCGAGCACTGCCTAGCCTTGCGTTGTCGTGCATTAGCCTTGCCTCGCCTGACCGTGCCTTGCCTTGCGTTATGCTTTCCTTGCCTTGCCGTGCATTGCCTAGCCCTGCATTGTCGTGCATTATCCTTGCCTTTCCTCACCGTGCCTTGCCTTGCGTTACCCTTTCCTTGCTTGGCCGTGCATTGCCTAGCCGTGCGTTGCCGTGCCTTACCCTTGTTTCCCCTTGCCGTGCCTTGCCTTTTGTTACACTTGCCTTGCCTTGCTTTGCCTTGCCTTCCTCTCCTTCCGTTACTCTTTCCTTGCCTAGCCGTGCATTGCCTAGCCTTGCGTTGTCGTGCATTAGCCTTGCCTCGCCTGACCGTGCCTTGCCTTGCGTTACCCTTTCCTTGCTTGGCCGTGCATTGCCTAGCCGTGCGTTGCCGTGCCTTACCCTTGTTTCCCCTTGCCGTGCCTTGCCTTTTGTTACACTTGCCTTGCCTTGCTTTGCCTTGCCTTCCTCTCCTTCCGTTACTCTTTCCTTGCCTAGCCGTGCATTGCCTAGCCTTGCATTGTCGTGCATTAGCCTTGCCTCGCCTGACCTTGCCTTGCCTTGCGTTACCCTTTCTTTGCCTTGCCGTGCATTGCCTAGTCCTGCGTTGTCCTGCCTTAGCCTTGTTTCCCCTTACCGTGCCGTTCCTTCCGTTACCCTTGCCTTCCCTTGCTTTCCCTTGCCTTTCTTTCCTTCCGTTACTCTTTCCTTGCCTTGCCGAGCACTGCCTAGCCTTGCGTTGTCGTGCATTAGCCTTGCCTCGCCTGACCGTGCATTGCCTTGCGTTACCCTTTCCTTGCCTTGCCGTGCATTGCCTAGCCTTGCGTTGTCGTGCATTAGCCTTGCCTCGCCTGAACGTGCCTTGCCTTGCGTTACCCTTTCCTTGCCTTGCCGTGCATTGCCTAGCCGTGCTTTTTCGTGCATTAGCGTTGCCTCGCCTGACCGTGCCTTGCCTTGCGTTACCCTTTCCTTGCATTGCCGTGCATTGCCTAGTCCTGCGTTGTCGTGCCTTAGGCTTGTTTCCCCTTAACGTGCCGTTCCGTCCGTTGCCCTTGCCTACCCTTGCTTTCCCTTGCCTTCCTTGCCTTCCGTTGCTCTTTACTTACCTTCCGTGCATTGCCTAGCCTTGCGTTGTCGTGCCTTAGCCTTGCGTCGCCTGACCGTGCCTTGCCTTGCGTAACCCTTTCTTTGCCTTGCCGTGCATTGCCTAGTCCTGCGTTGTCGTGCCTTAGCCTTGTTTCCCCGTACCGTGCCGTTCCTTCCGTTAGCCTTGCCTTCCCTTGCTTTCCCTTGCCTTTCTTTCCTTCCGTTACTCTTTCCTTGCCTAGCCGTGCACTGCCTAGCCGTGCGTTGTCGTGCCTTAGCCTTGTTTCCCCTTGCTGTGCCGTTCCTTCCGTTACACTTGCCTTGCCTTTCTTTGCCTTGCCTTCCTTTCCTTCCGTTACTCTTTCCTTGCCTAGCCGTGCATTGCCTAGCCTTGCGTTGTCGTGCATTAGCCTTGCCTCGCCTGACCGTGCCTTGCCTTGCGTTACCCTTTCCTTGCCTTGCCTTGCATTGCCTAGTCCTGAGTTGTCGTGCCTTAGCCTTGTTTCCGCTTACCGTGCCGTTCCTTCCTTTACCTTTGCCTTCCTTTGCCTTCCTTGCCTTCCGTTACTCTTTGCTTGCCTTCCGTGCATTGCCTAGCCTTGCGTTGTCCTGCCTTAGCCTTGCCTCGCCTGACCGTGCCTTGCCTTGCGTTACCCTTTCCTTGCCTTGCCGTGCATAGCCTAATCCTGCGTTGTCGTGCCTTAGCCTTGTTTCCCCTTACCGTGCCGTTCCTTCCGTTACCCTTGCCTTCCCTTGCTTTCCCTTGCCTTTCTTTCCTTCCGTTACTCTTTCCTTGCCTTGCCGAGCACTGCCTAGCCTTGCGTTGTCGTCCATTAGCCTTGCCTCGCCTGACCGTGCCTTGCCTTGCGTTATGCTTTCCTCACCTTGCCGTGCATTGCCTAGCCCTGCATTGTCGTGCATTAGCCTTGCCTTTCCTCACCGTGCCTTGCCTTGCGTTACCCTTTCCTTGCTTGGCCGTGCATTGCCTAGCCGTGCGTTGCCGTGCCTTACCCTTGTTTCCCCTTGCCGTGCTTTGCCTTTTGTTACACTTGCCTTGCCTTGCTTTGCCTTGCCTTCCTCTCCTTCCGTTACTCTTTCCTTGCCTAGCCGTGCATTGCCTAGCCTTGCGTTGTCGTGCATTAGCCTTGCCTCGCCTGACCGTGCCTTGCCTTGCGTTACGCTTTCTTTGCCTTGCCGTGCATTGCCTAGTCCTGCGTTGTCGTGCCTTAGCCTTGTTTCCCCTTACCGTGCCGTTCCTTCCGTTACCCTTGCCTTCCCTTGCTTTCCCTTGCCTTTCTTTCCTTCCGTTACTCTTTCCTTGCCTTGCCGAGCACTGCCTAGCCTTGCGTTGTCGTGCCTTAGCCTTGCCTCGCCTGACCGTGCATTGCCTTGCGTTACTCTTTTCTTGCCTTGCCGTGCATTGCCTAGCCTTGCGTTGTCGTGCATTAGCCTTGCCTCGCCTGACCGTGCCTTGCCTTGCGTTACCCTTTCCTTGCCTTGCCGTGCATTGCCTAGTCCTGCGTTTTCGTGCCTTAGGCTTGTTTCCCCTTAACGTGCCGTTCCGTCCGTTGCCCTTGCCTACCCTTGCTTTCCCTTGCCTTCCTTGCCTTCCGTTACTCTTTACTTACCTTCCGTGCATTGCCTAGCCTTGCGTTGTCGTGCCTTAGCCTTGCGTCGCCTGACCGTGCCTTGCCTTGCGTTACCCTTTCTTTGCCTTGCCGTGCATTGCCTAGTCCTGCGTTGTCGTGCCTTAGCCTTGTTTCCCCGTACCGTGCCGTTCCTTCCGTTAGCCTTGCCTTCCCTTGCTTTCCCTTGCCTTTCTTTCCTTCCGTTACTCTTTCCTTGCCTAGCCGTGCACTGCCTAGCCGTGCGTTGTCGTGCCTTAGCCTTGTTTCCCCTTGCTGTGCCGTTCCTTCCGTTACACTTGCCTTGCCTTTCTTTGCCTTGCCTTCCTTTCCTTCCGTTACTCTTTCCTTGCCTAGCTGTGCACTGCCTAGCCTTGCGTTGTCGTGCATTAGCCTTCCCTTGCCTCACCGTACCTTGCCTTGCGTTACCCTTTCCTTGCCTTGCCGTGCACTGCCTAGCCTTGCGTTGTCGTGCCTTACCCTTGTTTCCCCTTGCCGTGCCGTGCCTTTTGTTACACTTGCCTTGCCTTGCATTGCTTTGCCTTCCTTTCCTTCCGTTACTCTTTCCTTGCCTAGCCGTGCATTGCCTAGCCTTGCGTTGTCGTGCATTAGCCTTGCCTCGCCTGACCGTGCCTTGCCTTGCGTTACCCTTTCCTTCCCTTGCCGTGCATTGCCTAGCCGTGCGTTGTCTTGCCTTAGCCTTGTTTCCCCTTGCTGTGCCGTTTCTTCCGTTACACGTGCCTTGCCTTACTTTGCCTTGCCTTCCTTTCCTTCCTTTTCCTTGCCTAGCCGTGCACTGCCTAGCCGTGCGTTGTCGTGCCTTAGCCTTGATTCCGCTTACCGTGCCGTTCCTTCCTTTACCTTTGCCTTCCCTTGCCTTCCTTGCCTTCCGTTACTCTTTGCTTGCCTTCCGTGCATTGCCTAGCCTTGCGTTGTCCTGCCTTAGCCTTGCCTCGCCTGACCGTGCCTTGCCTTGCGTTACCCTTTCCTTGCCTTGCCGTGCATTTCCTAGTCCTGCGTTGTCGTGCCTTAGCCTTGTTTCCCCTTACCGTGCAGTTCCTTCCGTTACCCTTGCCTTCCCTTGCTTTCCCTTGCCTTTCTTTCCTTCCGTTACTCTTTCCTTGCCTTGCCGAGCACTGCCTAGCCTTGCGTTGTCGTGCATTAGCCTTGCCTCGCCTGACCTTGCCTTGCCTTCCGTTATGCTTTCCTTGCCTTGCCGTGCATTGCCTAGCCCTGCATTGTCGTGCATTAGCCTTGCCTTTCCTCACCGTGCCTTGCCTTGCGTTACCCTTTCCTTGCTTGGCCGTGCATTGCCTAGCCTTGCGTTGCCGTGCCTTACCCTTGTTTCCCCTTGCCGTGCCTTGCCTTTTGTTACACTTGCCTTGCCTTGCTTTGCCTTGCCTTCCTCTCCTTCCGTTACTCTTTCCTTGCCTAGCCGTGCACTGCCTAGCCTTGCGTTGTCGTGCATTAGCCTTGCCTCGCCTGACCGTGCCTTGCCTTGCGTTACCCTTTCCTTGCTTGGCCGTGCTTTGCCTAGCCGTGCGTTGCCGTGCCTTACCCTTGTTTCCCCTTGCCGTGCCTTGCCTTTTGTTACACTTGCCTTGCCTTGCTTTGCCTTGCCTTCCTCTCCTTCCGTTACTCTTTCCTTGCCTAGCCGTGCATTGCCTAGCCTTGCGTTGTCGTGCATTAGCCTTGCCTCGCCTGACCTTGCCTTGCCTTGCGTTACCCTTTCTTTGCCTTGCCGTGCATTGCCTAGTCCTGCGTTGTCCTGCCTTAGCCTTGTTTCCCCTTACCGTGCCGTTCCTTCCGTTACCCTTGCCTTCCCTTGCTTTCCCTTGCCTTTCTTTCCTTCCGTTACTCTTTCCTTGCCTTGCCGAGCACTGCCTAGCCTTGCGTTGTCGTGCATTAGCCTTGCCTCGCCTGACCGTGCATTGCCTTGCGTTACCCTTTCCTTGCCTTGCCGTGCATTGCCTAGCCTTGCGTTGTCGTGCATTAGCCTTGCCTCGCCTGACCGTGCCTTGCCTTGCGTTACCCTTTCCTTGCCTTGCCGTGCATTGCCTAGCCGTGCTTTTTCGTGCATTAGCGTTGCCTCGCCTGACCGTGCCTTGCCTTGCGTTACCCTTTCCTTGCATTGCCGTGCATTGCCTAGTACTGCGTTGTCGTGCCTTAGGCTTGTTTCCCCTTAACGTGCCGTTGCGTCCGTTGCCCTTGCCTACCCTTGCTTTCCCTTGCCTTCCTTGCCTTCCGTTACTCTTTACTTACCTTCCGTGCATTGCCTAGCCTTGCGTTGTCGTGCCTTAGCCTTGCGTCGCCTGACCGTGCCTTGCCTTGCGTTACCCTTTCTTTGCCTTGCCGTGCATTGCCTAGTCCTGCGTTGTCGTGCCTTAGCCTTGTTTCCCCGTACCGTGCCGTTCCTTCCGTTAGCCTTGCCTTCCCTTGCTTTCCCTTGCCTTTCTTTCCTTCCGTTACTCTTTCCTTGCCTAGCCGTGCACTGCCTATCCGTGCGTTGTCGTGCCTTAGCCTTGTTTCCCCTTGCTGTGCCGTTCCTTCCGTTACACTTGCCTTGCCTTTCTTTGACTTGCCTTCCTTTCCTTCCGTTACTCTTTCCTTGCCTAGCCGTGCATTGCCTAGCCTTGCGTTGTCGTGCATTAGCCTTGCCTCGCCTGACCGTGCCTTGCCTTGCGTTACCCTTTCCTTGCCTTGCCTTGCATTGCCTAGTCCTGAGTTGTCGTGCCTTAGCCTTGTTTCCGCTTACCGTGCCGTTCCTTCCTTTACCTTTGCCTTCCTTTGCCTTCCTTGCCTTCCGTTACTCTTTGCTTGCCTTCCGTGCATTGCCTAGCCTTGCGTTGTCCTGCCTTAGCCTTGCCTCGCCTGACCGTGCCTTGCCTTGCGTTACCCTTTCCTTGCCTTGCCGTGCATAGCCTAATCCTGCGTTGTCGTGCCTTAGCCTTGTTTCCCCTTACCGTGCCGTTCCTTCCGTTACCCTTGCCTTCCCTTGCTTTCCCTTGCCTTTCTTTCCTTCCGTTACTCTTTCCTTGCCTTGCCGAGCACTGCCTAGCCTTGCGTTGTCGTCCATTAGCCTTGCCTCGCCTGACCGTGCCTTGCCTTGCGTTATGCTTTCCTCACCTTGCCGTGCATTGCCTAGCCCTGCATTGTCGTGCATTAGCCTTGCCTTTCCTCACCGTGCCTTGCCTTGCGTTACCCTTTCCTTGCTTGGCCGTGCATTGCCTAGCCGTGCGTTGCCGTGCCTTACCCTTGTTTCCCCTTGCCGTGCCTTGCCTTTTGTTACACTTGCCTTGACTTGCTTTGCCTTGCCTTCCTCTCCTTCCGTTACTCTTTCCTTGCCTAGCCGTGCATTGCCTAGCCTTGCGTTGTCGTGCATTAGCCTTGCCTCGCCTGACCGTGCCTTGCCTTGCGTTACACTTTCTTTGCCTTGCCGTGCATTGCCTAGTCCTGCGTTGTCGTGCCTTAGCCTTGTTTCCCCTTACCGTGCCGTTCCTTCCGTTACCCTTGCCTTCCCTTGCTTTCCCTTGCCTTTCTTTCCTTCCGTTACTCTTTCCTTGCCTTGCCGAGCACTGCCTAGCCTTGCGTTGTCGTGCCTTAGCCTTGCCTCGCCTGACCGTGCATTGCCTTGCGTTACTCTTTCCTTGCCTTGCCGTGCATTGCCTAGCCTTGCGTTGTCGTGCATTAGCCTTGCATCGCCTGACCGTGCCTTGCCTTGCGTTACCCTTTCCTTGCCTTGCCGTGCATTGCCTAGCCGTGCTTTTTGTGCATTAGCGTTGCCTCGCCTGACCGTGCCTTGCCTTGCCTTACCCTTTCCTTGCCTTGCCGTGCATTGCCTAGTCCTGCGTTGTCGTGCCTTAGGCTTGTTTCCCCTTAACGTGCCGTTCCGTCCGTTGCCCTTGCCTACCCTTGCTTTCCCTTGCCTTCCTTGCCTTCCGTTACTCTTTACTTACCTTCCGTGCATTGCCTAGCCTTGCGTTGTCGTGCCTTAGCCTTGCGTCGCCTGACCGTGCCTTGCCTTGCGTTACCCTTTCTTTGCCTTGCCGTGCATTGCCTAGTCCTGCGTTGTCGTGCCTTAGCCTTGTTTCCCCGTACCGTGCCGTTCCTTCCGTTAGCCTTGCCTTCCCTTGCTTTCCCTTGCCTTTCTTTCCTTCCGTTACTCTTTCCTTGCCTAGCCGTGCACTGCCTAGCCGTGCGTTGTCGTGCCTTAGCCTTGTTTCCCCTTGCTGTGCCGTTCCTTCCGTTACACTTGCCTTGCCTTTCTTTGCCTTGCCTTCCTTTCCTTCCGTTACTCTTTCCTTGCCTAGCCGTGCATTGCCTAGCCTTGCGTTGTCGTGCATTAGCCTTGCCTCGCCTGACCGTGCCTTGCCTTGCGTTACCCTTTCCTTGCCTTGCCTTGCATTGCCTAGTCCTGAGTTGTCGTGCCTTAGCCTTGTTTCCCCGTACCGTGCCGTTCCTTCCGTTAGCCTTGCCTTCCCTTGCTTTCCCTTGCCTTTCTTTCCTTCCGTTACTCTTTCCTTGCCTAGCCGTGCACTGCCTAGCCGTGCGTTGTCGTGCCTTAGCCTTGTTTCCCCTTGCTGTGCCGTTCCTTCCGTTACACTTGCCTTGCCTTTCTTTGCCTTGCCTTCCTTTCCTTCCGTTACTCTTTCCTTGCCTAGCTGTGCACTGCCTAGCCTTGCGTTGTCGTGCATTAGCCTTCCCTTGCCTCACCGTACCTTGCCTTGCGTTACCCTTTCCTTGCCTTGCCGTGCACAGCCTAGCCTTGCGTTGTCGTGCCTTACCCTTGTTTCCCCTTGCCGTGCCGTGCCTTTTGTTACACTTGCCTTGCCTTGCATTGCTTTGCCTTCCTTTCCTTCGGTTACTCTTTCCTTGCCTAGCCGTGCATTGCCTAGCCTTGCGTTGTCGTGCATTAGCCTTGCCTCGCCTGACCGTGCATTGCCTGCGTTACCCTTTCCTTCCCTTGCCGTGCATTGCCTAGCCGTGCGTTGTCTTGCCTTAGCCTTGTTTCCCCTTGCTGTGCCGTTTCTTCCGTTACACGTGCCTTGCCTTACTTTGCCTTGCCTTCCTTTCCTTCCCTTTCCTTGCCTAGCCGTGCACTGCCTAGCCGTGCGTTGTCGTGCCTTAGCCTTGTTTCCGCTTACCGTGCCGTTCCTTCCTTTACCTTTGCCTTCCCTTGCCTTCCTTGCCTTCCGTTACTCTTTGCTTGCCTTCCGTGCATTGCCTAGCCTTGCGTTGTCCTGCCTTAGCCTTGCCTCGCCTGACCGTGCCTTGCCTTGCGTTACCCTTTCCTTGCCTTGCCGTGCATTGCCTAGTCCTGCGTTGTCGTGCCTTAGCCTTGTTTCCCCTTACCGTGCCGTTCCTTCCGTTACCCTTGCCTTCCCTTGCTTTCCCTTGCCTTTCTTTCCTTCCGTTACTCTTTCCTTGCCTTGCCGAGCACTGCCTAGCCTTGCGTTGTCGTGCATTAGCCTTGCCTCGCCTGACCGTGCCTTGCCTTGCGTTATGCTTTCCTTGCCTTGCCGTGCATTGCCTAGCCCTGCATTGTCGTGCATTAGCCTTGCCTTTCCTCACCGTGCTTTGCCTTGCGTTACCCTTTCCTTGCTTGGCCGTGCATTGCCTAGCCGTGCGTTGCCGTGCCTTACCCTTGTTTCCCCTTGCCGTGCCTTGCCTTTTGTTACACTTGCCTTGCCTTGCTTTGCCTTGCCTTCCTCTCCTTCCGTTACTCTTTCCTTGCCTAGCCGTGCATTGCCTAGCCTTGCGTTGTCGTGCCTTAGCCTTGCCTCGCCTGACCGTGCATTGCCTTGCGGTACTCTTTCCTTGCCTTGCCGTGCATTGCCTAGCCTTGCGTTGTCGTGCATTAGCCTTGCCTCGGCTGACCGTGCCTTGCCTTGCGTTACCCTTTCCTTGTCTTGCCGTGCATTGCCTAGCCGTGCTTTTTCGTGCATTAGCGTTGCCTCGCCTGACCGTGCCTTGCCTTGCCTTACCCTTTCCTTGCCTTGCCGTGCATTGCCTAGTCCTGCGTTGTCGTGCCTTAGGCTTGTTTCCCCTTAACGTGCCGTTCCGTCCGTAGCCCTTGCCTACCCTTGCTTTCCCTTGCCTTCCTTGCCTTCCGTTACTCTTTACTTACCTTCCGTGCATTGCCTAGCCTTGCGTTGTCGTGCCTTAGCCTTGCGTCGCCTGACCGTGCCTTGCCTTGCGTTACCCTTTCTTTGCCTTGCCGTGCATTGCCTAGTCCTGCGTTGTCGTGCCTTAGCCTTGTTTCCCCGTACCGTGCCGTTCCTTCCGTTAGCCTTGCCTTCCCTTGCTTTCCCTTGCCTTTCTTTCCTTCCGTTACTCTTTCCTTGCCTAGCCGTGCACTGCCTAGCCGTGCGTTGTCGTGCCTTAGCCTTGTTTCCCCTTGCTGTGCCGTTCCTTCCGTTACACTTGCCTTCCCTTTCTTTGCCTTGCCTTCCTTTCCTTCCGTTACTCTTTCCTTGCCTAGCCGTGCACTGCCTAGCCTTGCGTTGTCGTGCATTAGCCTTCCCTTGCCTCACCGTACCTTGCCTTGCGTTACCCTTTCCTTGCCTTGCCGTGCACTGCCTAGCCTTGCGTTGTCGTGCCTTACCCTTGTTTCCCCTTGCCGTGCCGTGCCTTTTGTTACACTTGCCTTGCCTTGCTTTGCTTTGCCTTCCTTTCCTTCCATTACTCTTTCCTTGCCTAGCCGTGCATTGCCTAGCCTTGCGTTGTCGTGCATTAGCCTTGCCTCGCCTGACCGTGCCTTGCCTTGCGTTACCCTTTCCTTCCCTTGCCGTGCATTACCTAGCCGTGCGTTGTCTTGCCCTAGCCTTGTTTCCCCTTGCTGTGCCGTTTCTTCCGTTACACTTGCCTTGCCTTACTTTGCCTTGCCTTCCTTTCCTTCCGTTACTCTTTCCTTGCCTAGCCGTGCACTGCCTAGCCTTGCGTTGTCGTGCCTTAGCCTTGGCTCGCCTGACCGTGCCTTGCCTTGCGTTACCCTTTCCTTGCTTGGCCGTGCATTGCCTAGCCGTGCGTTGCCGTGCCTTACCCTTGTTTCCCCTTGCCGTGCCTTGCCTTTTGTTACACTTGCCTTGCCTTGCTTTGCCTTGCCTTCCTCTCCTTCCGTTACTCTTTCCTTGCCTAGCCGTGCATTGCCTAGCCTTGCGTTGAAGTGCATTAGCCTTGCCTCGCCTGAGCGTGCCTTGCCTTGCGTTACCCTTTCTTTGCCTTGCCGTGCATTGCCTAGTCCTGCGTTGTCGTGCCTTAGCCTTGTTTCCCCTTACCGTGCCGTTCTTTCCGTTACCCTTGCCTTCCCTTGCTTTCCCTTGCCTTTCTTTCCTTCCCTTACTCTTTCCTTGCCTTGCCGAGCATTGCCTAGCCTTGCGTTGTCGTGCATTAGCCTTGCCTCGCCTGACCGTGCCTTGCCTTGCGTTATGCTTTCCTTGCCTTGCCGTGCATTGCCTAGCCCTGCATTGTCGTGCATTAGTCTTGCCTTTCCTCACCGTGCCTTGCCTTGCGTTACCCTTTCCTTGCTTGGCCGTGCATTGCCTAGCCGTGCGTTGCCGTGCCTTACCCTTGTTTCCCCTTGCCGTGCCTTGCCTTTTGTTACACTTGCCTTGCCTTGCTTTGCCTTGCCTTCCTCTCCTTCCGTTACTCTTTCCTTGCCTAGCCGTGCATTGCCTAGCCTTGCGTTGTCGTGCATTAGCCTTGCCTCGCCTGACCTTGCCTTGCCTTGCGTTACCCTTTCTTTGCCTTGCCGTGCATTGCCTAGTCCTGCGTTGTCCTGCCTTAGCCTTGTTTCCCCTTACCGTGCCGTTCCTTCCGTTACCCTTGCCTTCCCTTGCTTTCCCTTGCCTTTCTTTCCTTCCGTTACTCTTTCCTTGCCTTGCCGAGCACTGCCTAGCCTTGCGTTGTCGTGCATTAGCCTTGCCTCGCCTGACCGTGCATTGCCTTGCGTTACCCTTTCCTTGCCTTGCCGTGCATTGCCTAGCCTTGCGTTGTCGTGCATTAGCCTTGCCTCGCCTGACCGTGCCTTGCCTTGCGTTACCCTTTCCTTGCCTTGCCGTGCATTGCCTAGACGTGCTTTTTCGTGCATTAGCGTTGCCTCGCCTGACCGTGCCTTGCCTTGCGTTACCCTTTCCTTGCATTGCCGTGCATTGCCTAGTCCTGCGTTGTCGTGCCTTAGGCTTGTTTCCCCTTAACGTGCCGTTCCGTCCGTTGCCCTTGCCTACCCTTGCTTTCCCTTGCCTTCCTTGCCTTCCGTTACTCTTTACTTACCTTCCGTGCATTGCCTAGCCTTGCGCTGTCGTGCCTTAGCCTTGCGTCGCCTGACCGTGCCTTGCCTTGCGTTACACTTTCTTTGCCTTGCCGTGCATTGCCTAGTCCTGCGTTGTCGTGCCTTAGCCTTGTTTCCCCGTACCGTGCCGTTCCTTCCGTTAGCCTTGCCTTCCCTTGCTTTCCCTTGCCTTTCTTTCCTTCCGTTACTCTTTCCTTGCCTAGCCGTGCACTGCCTAGCCGTGCGTTGTCGTGCCTTAGCCTTGTTTCCCCTTGCTGTGCCGTTCCTTCCGTTACACTTGCCTTGCCTTTCTTTGCCTTGCCTTCCTTTCCTTCCGTTACTCTTTCCTTGCCTAGCCGTGCATTGCCTAGCCTTGCGTTGTCGTGCATTAGCCTTGCCTCGCCTGACCGTGCCTTGCCTTGCGTTACCCTTTCCTTGCCTTGCCTTGCATTGCCTAGTCCTGCGTTGTCGTGCCTTAGCCTTGTTTCCCCGTACCGTGCCGTTCCTTCCGTTAGCCTTGCCTTCCCTTGCTTTCCCTTGCCTTTCTTTCCTTCCGTTACTCTTTCCTTGCCTAGCCGTGCACTGCCTAGCCGTGCGTTGTCGTGCCTTAGCCTTGTTTCCCCTTGCTGTGCCGTTCCTTCCGTTACACTTGCCTTGCCTTTCTTTGCCTTGCCTTCCTTTCCTTCCGTTACTCTTTCCTTGCCTAGCTGTGCACTGCCTAGCCTTGCGTTGTCGTGCATTAGCCTTCCCTTGCCTCACCGTACCTTGCCTTGCGTTACCCTTTCCTTGCCTTGCCGTGCACTGCCTAGCCTTGCGTTGTCGTGCCTTACCCTTGTTTCCCCTTGCCATGCCGTGCCGTTTGTTACACTTGCCTTGCCTTGCATTGCTTTGCCTTCCTTTCCTTCCGTTACTCTTTCCTTGCCTAGCCGTGCATTGCCTAGCCTTGCGTTGTCGTGCATTAGCCTTGCCTCGCCTGACCGTGCATTGCCTTGCGTTACCCTTTCCTTCCCTTGCCGTGCATTGCCTAGCCGTGCGTTGTCTTGCCTTAGCCTTGTTTCCCCTTGCTGTGCCGTTTCTTCCGTTACACGTGCCTTGCCTTACTTTGCCTTGTCTTCCTTTCCTTCCCTTTCCTTGCCTAGCCGTGCACTGCCTAGCCGTGCGTTGTCGTGCCTTAGCCTTGTTTCCGCTTACCGTGCCGTTCCTTCCTTTACCTTTGCCTTCCCTTGCCTTCCTTGCCTTCCGTTACTCTTTGCTTGCCTTCCGTGCATTGCCTAGCCTTGCGTTGTCCTGCCTTAGCCTTGCCTCGCCTGACCGTGCCTTGCCTTGCGTTACCCTTTCCTTGCCTTGCCGTGCATTGCCTAGTCCTGCGTTGTCGTGCCTTAGCCTTGTTTCCCCTTACCGTGCCGTTCCTTCCGTTACCCTTGCCTTCCCTTGCTTTCCCTTGCATTTCTTTCCTTCCGTTACTCTTTCCTTGCCTTGCCGAGCACTGCCTAGCCTTGCGTTGTCGTGCATTAGCCTTGCCTCGCCTGACCGTGCCTTGCCTTGCGTTATGCTTTCCTTGCCTTGCCGTGCATTGCCTAGCCCTGCATTGTCGTGCATTAGCCTTGCCTTTCCTCACCGTGCTTTGCCTTGCGTTACCCTTTCCTTGCTTGGCCGTGCATTGCCTAGCCGTGCGTTGCCGTGCCTTACCCTTGTTTCCCCTTGCCGTGCCTTGCCTTTTGTTACACTTGCCTTGCCTTGCTTTGCCTTGCCTTCCTCTCCTTCCGTTACTCTTTCCTTGCCTAGCCGTGCATTGCCTAGCCTTGCGTTGTCGTGCCTTAGCCTTGCCTCGCCTGACCGTGCATTGCCTTGCGGTACTCTTTCCTTGCCTTGCCGTGCATTGCCTAGCCTTGCGTTGTCGTGCATTAGCCTTGCCTCGCCTGACCGTGCCTTGCCTTGCGTTACCCTTTCCTTGTCTTGCCGTGCATTGCCTAGCCGTGCTTTTTCGTGCATTAGCGTTGCCTCGCCTGACCGTGCCTTGCCTTGCGTTACCCTTTCCTTGCCTTGCCGTGCATTGCCTAGTCCTGCGTTGTCGTGCCTTAGGCTTGTTTCCCCTTAACGTGCCGTTCCGTCCGTAGCCCTTGCCTACCCTTGCTTTCCCTTGCCTTCCTTGCCTTCCGTTACTCTTTACTTACCTTCCGTGCATTGCCTAGCCTTGCGTTGTCGTGCCTTAGCCTTGCGTCGCCTGACCGTGCCTTGCCTTGCGTTACCCTTTCTTTGCCTTGCCGTGCATTGCCTAGTCCTGCGTTGTCGTGCCTTAGCCTTGTTTCCCCGTACCGTGCCGTTCCTTCCGTTAGCCTTGCCTTCCCTTGCTTTCCCTTGCCTTTCTTTCCTTCCGTTACTCTTTCCTTGCCTAGCCGTGCACTGCCTAGCCGTGCGTTGTCGTGCCTTAGCCTTGTTTCCCCTTGCTGTGCCGTTCCTTCCGTTACACTTGCCTTGCCTTTCTTTGCCTTGCCTTCCTTTCCTTCCGTTACTCTTTCCTTGCCTAGCCGTGCACTGCCTAGCCTTGCGTTGTCGTGCATTAGCCTTCCCTTGCCTCACCGTACCTTGCCTTGCGTTACCCTTTCCTTGCCTTGCCGTGCACTGCCTAGCCTTGCGTTGTCGTGCCTTACCCTTGTTTCCCCTTGCCGTGCCGTGCCTTTTGTTACACTTGCCTTGCCTTGCTTTGCTTTGCCTTCCTTTCCTTCCGTTACTCTTTCCTTGCCTAGCCGTGCATTGCCTAGCCTTGCGTTGTCGTGCATTAGCCTTACCTCGCCTGACCGTGCCTTGCCTTGCGTTACCCTTTCCTTCCCTTGCCGTGCATTGCCTAGCCGTGCGTTGTCTTGCCCTAGCCTTGTTTCCCCTTGCTGTGCCGTTTCTTCCGTTACACTTGCCTTGCCTTACTTTGCCTTGCCTTCCTTTCCTTCCGTTACTCTTTCCTTGCCTAGCCGTGCACTGCCTAGCCTTGCGTTGTCGTGCCTTAGCCTTGGCTCGCCTGACCGTGCCTTGCCTTGCGTTACCCTTTCCTTGCTTGGCCGTGCATTGCCTAGCCGTGCGTTGCCGTGCCTTACCCTTGTTTCCCCTTGCCGTGCCTTGCCTTTTGTTACACTTGCCTTGCCTTGCTTTGCCTTGCCTTCCTCTCCTTCCGTTACTCTTTCCTTGCCTAGCCGTGCATTGCCTAGCCTTGCGTTGTCGTGCATTAGCCTTGCCTCGCCTGAGCGTGCCTTGCCTTGCGTTACCCTTTCTTTGCCTTGCCGTGCATTGCCTAGTCCTGCGTTGTCGTGCCTTAGCCTTGTTTCCCCTTACCGTGCCGTTCTTTCCGTTACCCTTGCCTTCCCTTGCTTTCCCTTGCCTTTCTTTCCTTCCCTTACTCTTTCCTTGCCTTGCCGAGCATTGCCTAGCCTTGCGTTGTCGTGCATTAGCCTTGCCTCGCCTGACCGTGCCTTGCCTTGCGTTATGCTTTCCTTGCCTTGCCGTGCATTGCCTAGCCGTGCATTGTCGTGCATTAGCCTTGCCTTTCCTCACCGTGCCTTGCCTTGCGTTACTCTTTCCTTGCTTGGCCGTGCATTGCCTAGCCGTGCGTTGCCGTGCCTTACCCTTGTTTCCCCTTGCCGTGCCTTGCCTTTTGTTACACTTGCCTTGCCTTGCTTTGCCTTGCCTTCCTCTCCTTCCGTTACTCTTTCCTTGCCTAGCCGTGCATTGCCTAGCCTTGCGTTGTCGTGCATTAGCCTTGCCTCGCCTGACCTTGCCTTGCCTTGCGTTACCCTTTCTTTGCCTTGCCGTGCATTGCCTAGTCCTGCGTTGTCCTGCCTTAGCCTTGTTTCCCCTTACCGTGCCGTTCCTTCCGTTACCCTTGCCTTCCCTTGCTTTCCCTTGCCTTTCTTTCCTTCCGTTACTCTTTCCTTGCCTTGCCGAGCACTGCCTAGCCTTGCGTTGTCGTGCATTAGCCTTGCCTCGCCTGACCGTGCATTTCCTTGCGTTACCCTTTCCTTGCCTTGCCGTGCATTGCCTAGCCTTGCGTTGTCGTGCATTAGCCTTGCCTCGCCTGACCGTGCCTTGCCTTGCGTTACCCTTTCCTTGCCTTGCCGTGCATTGCCTAGCCGTGCTTTTTCGTGCATTAGCGTTGCCTCGCCTGACCGTGCCTTGCCTTGCGTTACCCTTTCCTTGCATTGCCGTGCATTGCCTAGTCCTGCGTTGTCGTGCCTTAGGCTTGTTTCCCCTTAACGTGCCGTTCCGTCCGTTGCCCTTGCCTACCCTTGCTTTCCCTTGCCTTCCTTGCCTTCCGTTACTCTTTACTTACCTTCCGTGCATTGCCTAGCCTTGCGTTGTCGTGCCTTAGCCTTGCGTCGCCTGACCGTGCCTTGCCTTGCGTTACCCTTTCTTTGCCTTGCCGTGCATTGCCTAGTCCTGCGTTGTCGTGCCTTAGCCTTGTTTCCCCGTACAGTGCCGTTCCTTCCGTTAGCCTTGCCTTCCCTTGCTTTCCCTTGCCTTTCTTTCCTTCCGTTACTCTTTCCTTGCCTAGCCGTGCACTGCCTAGCCGTGCGTTGTCGTGCCTTAGCCTTGTTTCCCCTTGCTGTGCCGTTCCTTCCGTTACACTTGCCTTGCCTTTCTTTGCCTTGCCTTCCTTTCCTTCCGTTACTCTTTCCTTGCCTAGCCGTGCATTGCCTAGCCTTGCGTTGTCGTGCATTAGCCTTGCCTCGCCTGACCGTGCCTTGCGTTACCCTTTCCTTGCCTTGCCTTGCATTGCCTAGTCCTGAGTTGTCGTGCCTTAGCCTTGTTTCCGCTTACCGTGCCGTTCCTTCCTTTACCTTTGCCTTCCTTTGCCTTCCTTGCCTTCCGTTACTCTTTGCTTGCCTTCCGTGCATTGCCTAGCCTTGCGTTGTCCTGCCTTAGCCTTGCCTCGCCTGACCGTGCCTTGCCTTGCGTTACCCTTTCCTTGCCTTGCCGTGCATAGCCTAATCCTGCGTTGTCGTGCCTTAGCCTTGTTTCCCCTTACCGTGCCGTTCCTTCCGTTACCCTTGCCTTCCCTTGCTTTCCCTTGCCTTTCTTTCCTTCCGTTACTCTTTCCTTGCCTTGCCGAGCACTGCCTAGCCTTGCGTTGTCGTGCATTAGCCTTGCCTCGCCTGACCGTGCCTTGCCTTGCGTTATGCTTTCCTTACCTTGCCGTGCATTGCCTAGCCCTGCATTGTCGTGCATTAGCCTTGCCTTTCCTCACCGTGCCTTGCCTTGCGTTACCCTTTCCTTGCTTGGCCGTGCATTGCCTAGCCGTGCGTTGCCGTGCCTTACCCTTGTTTCCCCTTGCCGTGCCTTGCCTTTTGTTACACTTGCCTTGCCTTGCTTTGCCTTGCCTTCCTCTCCTTCCGTTACTCTTTCCTTGCCTTGCCGAGCACTGCCTAGCCTTGCGTTGTCGTGCCTTAGCCTTGCCTCGCCTGACCGTGCATTGCCTTGCGTTACTCTTTCCTTGCCTTGCCGTGCATTGCCTAGCCTTGCGTTGTCGTGCATTAGCCTTGCCTCGCCTGACCGTGCCTTGCCTTGCGTTACCCTTTCCTTGCCTTGCCGTGCATTGCCTAGCCGTGCTTTTTCGTGCATTAGCGTTGCCTCGCCTGACCGTGCCTTGCCTTGCCTTACCCTTTCCTTGCCTTGCCGTGCATTGCCTAGTCCTGCGTTGTCGTGCCTTAGGCTTGTTTCCCCTTAACGTGCCGTTCCGTCCGTTGCCCTTGCCTACCCTTGCTTTCCCTTGCCTTCCTTGCCTTCCGTTACTCTTTACTTACCTTCCGTGCATTGCCTAGCCTTGCGTTGTCGTGCCTTAGCCTTGCGTCGCCTGACCGTGCCTTGCCTTGCGTTACCCTTTCTTTGCCTTGCCGTGCATTGCCTAGTCCTGCGTTGTCGTGCCTTAGCCTTGTTTCCCCGTACCGTGCCGTTCCTTCCGTTAGCCTTGCCTTCCCTTGCTTTCCCTTGCCTTTCTTTCCTTCCGTTACTCTTTCCTTGCCTAGCCGTGCACTGCCTAGCCGTGCGTTGTCGTGCCTTAGCCTTGTTTCCCCTTGCTGTGCCGTTATTTCCGTTACACTTGCCTTGCCTTTCTTTGCCTTGCCTTCCTTTCCTTCCGTTACTCTTTCCTTGCCTAGCTGTGCACTGCCTAGCCTTGCGTTGTCGTGCATTAGCCTTCCCTTGCCTCACCGTACCTTGCCTTGCGTTACCCTTTCCTTGCCTTGCCGTGCACTGCCTAGCCTTGCGTTGTCGTGCCTTACCCTTGTTTCCCCTTGCCGTGCCGTGCCTTTTGTTACACTTGCCTTGCCTTGCATTGCTTTGCCTTCCTTTCCTTCCGTTACTCTTTCCTTGCCTAGCCGTGCATTGACTAGCCTTGCGTTGTCGTGCATTAGCCTTGCCTCGCCTGACCGTGCCTTGCCTTGCGTTACCCTTTCCTTCCCTTGCCGTGCATTGCCTACACGTGCCTTGCCTTACTTTGCCTTACCTTCCTTTCCTTCCTTTTCCTTGCCCAGCCGTGCACTGCCTAGCCGTGCGTTGTCGTGCCTTAGCCTTGATTCCGCTTACCGTGCCGTTCCTTCCGTTACCCTTGCCTTCCCTTGCTTTCCCTTGCCTTTCTTTCCTTCCGTTACTCTTTCCTTGCCTTGCCGAGCACTGCCTAGCCTTGCGTTGTCGTGCATTAGCCTTGCCTCGCCTGACCGTGCCTTGCCTTGCGTTATGCTTTCCTTGCCTTGCCGTGCATTGCCTAGCCCTGCATTGTCGTGCATTAGCCTTGCCTTTCCTCACCGTGCCTTGCCTTGCGTTACCCTTTCCTTGCTTGGCCGTGCATTGCCTAGCCGTGCGTTGCCGTGCCTTACCCTTGTTTCCCCTTGCCGTGCCTTGCCTTTTGTTACACTTGCCTTGCCTTGCTTTGCCTTGCCTTCCTCTCCTTCCGTTACTCTTTCCTTGCCTAGCCGTGCATTGCCTAGCCTTGCGTTGTCGTGCATTAGCCTTGCCTCGCCTGAGCGTGCCTTGCCTTGCGTTACCCTTTCCTTGCTTGGCCGTGCATTGCCTAGCCGTGCGTTGCCGTGCCTTACCCTTGTTTCCCCTTGCCGTGCCTTGCCTTTTGTTACACTTGCCTTGCCTTGCTTTCCCTTGCCTTCCTCTCCTTCCGTTACTCTTTCCTTGCCTAGCCGTGCATTGCCTAGCCTTGCGTTGTCGTGCATTAGCCTTGCCTCGCCTGACCTTGCCTTGCCTTGCGTTACCCTTTCTTTGCCTTGCCGTGCATTGCCTAGTCCTGCGTTGTCGTGCCTTAGCCTTGTTTCCCCTTACCGTGCCGTTCCTTCCGTTACCCCTTGCCTTTCCGAGCACTGCCTAGCCTTGCGTTGTCGTGCATTAGCCTTGCCTCGCCTGACCGTGCATTGCCTTGCGTTACCCTTTCCTTGCCTTGCCGTGCATTGCCTAGCCTTGCGTTGTCGTGCATTAGCCTTGCCTCGCCTGACCGTGCCTTGCCTTGCGTTACCCTTTCCTTGCCTTGCCGTGCATTGCCTAGCCGTGCTTTTTCGTGCATTAGCGTTGCCTCGCCTGACCGTGCATTGCCTTGCGTTATCCTTTCCTTGCCTTGCCGTGCATTGCCTAGTCCTGCGTTGTCGTGCCTTAGGCTTGTTTCCCCTTAACGTGCCGTTCCGTCCGTTGCCCTTGCCTACCCTTGCTTTCCCTTGCCTTCCTTGCCTTCCGTTACTCTTTACTTACCTTCCGTGCATTGCCTAGCCTTGCGTTGTCGTGCCTTAGCCTTGCGTCGCCTGACCGTGCCTTGCCTTGCGTTACCCTTTCTTTGCCTTGCCGTGCATTGCCTAGTCCTGCGTTGTCGTGCCTTAGCCTTGTTTCCCCGTACCGTGCCGTTCCTTCCGTTAGCCTTGCCTTCCCTTGCTTTCCCTTGCCTTTCTTTCCTTCCGTTACTCTTTCCTTGCCTAGCCGTGCACTGCCTAGCCGTGCGTTGTCGTGCCTTAGCCTTGTTTCCCCTTGCTGTGCCGTTCCTTCCGTTACACTTGCCTTGCCTTTCTTTGCCTTGCCTTCCTTTCCTTCCGTTACTCTTTCCTTGCCTAGCCGTGCATTGCCTAGCCTTGCGTTGTCGTGCATTAGCCTTGCCTCGCCTGACCGTGCCTTGCCTTGCGTTACCCTTTCCTTGCCTTGCCGTGCATTGCCTAGTCCTGCGTTGTCGTGCCTTAGCCTTGTTTCCGCTTACCGTGCCGTTCCTTCCTTTACCTTTGCCTTGCCTTCCTTGCCTTCCGTTACTCTTTGCTTGCCTTGTGCATTGCCTAGCCTTGCGTTGTCCTGCCTTAGCCTTGCCTCGCCTGACCGTGCCTTGCCTTGCGTTACCCTTTCCTTGCCTTGCCGTGCATAGCCTAGCCTGCGTTGTCGTGCCTTAGCCTTGTTTCCCCTTACCGTGCCGTTCCTTCCGTTACCCTTGCCTTGCCTTGCTTTCCCTTGCCTTTCTTTCCTTCCGTTACTCTTTCCTTGCCTTGCCGAGCACTGCCTAGCCTTGCGTTGTCGTCCATTAGCCTTGCCTCGCCTGACCGTGCCTTGCCTTGCGTTATGCTTTCCTTACCTTGCCGTGCATTGCCTAGCCCTGCATTGTCGTGCATTAGCCTTGCCTTTCCTCACCGTGCCTTGCCTTGCGTTACCCTTTCCTTGCTTGGCCGTGCATTGCCTAGCCGTGCGTTGCCGTGCCTTACCCTTGGTTCCCCTTGCCGTGCCTTGCCTTTTGTTACACTTGCCTTGACTTGCTTTGCCTTGCCTTCCTCTCCTTCCGTTACTCTTTCCTTGCCTAGCCGTGCATTGCCTAGCCTTGCGTTGTCGTGCATTAGCCTTGCCTCGCCTGACCGTGCCTTGCCTTGCGTTACACTTTCTTTGCCTTGCCGTGCATTGCCTAGTCCTGCGTTGTCGTGCCTTAGCCTTGTTTCCCCTTACCGTGCCGTTCCTTCCGTTACCCTTGCCTTCCCTTGCTTTCCCTTGCCTTTCTTTCCTTCCGTTACTCTTTCCTTGCCTTGCCGAGCACTGCCTAGCCTTGCGTTGTCGTGCCTTAGACTTGCCTCGCCTGACCGTGCATTGCCTTGCGTTACTCTTTCCTTGCCTTGCCGTGCATTGCCTAGCCTTGCGTTGTCGTGCATTAGCCTTGCCTCGCCTGACCGTGCCTTGCCTTGTGTTACCCTTTCCTTGCCTTGCCGTGCATTGCCTAGCCGTGCTTTTTCGTGCATTAGCGTTGCCTCGCCTGACCGTGCCTTGCCTTGCCTTACCCTTTCCTTGCCTTGCCGTGCATTGCCTAGTCCTGCGTTGTCGTGCCTTAGCCTTGTTTCCCCGTACCGTGCCGTTCCTTCCGTTAGCCTTGCCTTCCCTTGCTTTCCCTTGCCTTTCTTTCCTTCCGTTACTCTTTCCTTGCCTAGCCGTGCACTGCCTAGCCGTGCGTTGTCGTGCCTTAGCCTTGTTTCCCCTTGCTGTGCCGTTCCTTCCGTTACACTTGCCTTGCCTTTCTTTGCCTTGCCTTCCTTTCCTTCCGTTACTCTTTCCTTGCCTAGCTGTGCACTGCCTAGCCTTGCGTTGTCGTGCATTAGCCTTCCCTTGCCTCACCGTACCTTGCCTTGCGTTACCCTTTCCTTGCCTTGCCGTGCACTGCCTAGCCTTGCGTTGTCGTGCCTTACCCTTGTTTCCCCTTGCCGTGCCGTGCCTTTTGTTACACTTGCCTTGCCTTGCATTGCTTTGCCTTCCTTTCCTTCCGTTACTCTTTCCTTGCCTAGCCGTGCATTGCCTAGCCTTGCGTTGTCGTGCATTAGCCTTGCCTCGCCTGACCGTGCCTTGCCTTGCGTTACCCTTTCCTTCCCTTGCCGTGCATTGCCTAGCCGTGCGTTGTCTTGCCTTAGCCTTGTTTCCCCTTGCTGTGCCGTTTCTTCCGTTACACGTGCCTTGCCTTACTTTGCCTTGCCTTCCTTTCCTTCCCTTTCCTTGCCTAGCCGTGCACTGCCTAGCCGTGCGTTGTCGTGCCTTAGCCTTGTTTCCGCTTACCGTGCCGTTCCTTCCTTTACCTTTGCCTTCCCTTGCCTTCCTTGCCTTCCGTTACTCTTTGCTTGCCTTCCGTGCATTGCCTAGCCTTGCGTTGTCCTGCCTTAGCCTTGCCTCGCCTGACCGTGCCTTGCCTTGCGTTACCCTTTCCTTGCCTTGCCGTGCATTGCCTAGTCCTGCGTTGTCGTGCCTTAGCCTTGTTTCCCCTTACCGTGCCGTTCCTTCCGTTACCCTTGCCTTTCCTTGCTTTCCCTTGCCTTTCTTTCCTTCCGTTACTCTTTCCTTGCCTTGCCGAGCACTGCCTAGCCTTGCGTTATCGTGCATTAGCCTTGCCTCGCCTGACCGTGCCTTGCCTTGCGTTATGCTTTCCTTGCCTTGCCGTGCATTGCCTAGCCCTGCATTGTCGTGCATTAGCCTTGCCTTTCCTCACCGTGCCTTGCCTTGCGTTACCCTTTCCTTGCTTGGCCGTGCATTGCCTAGCCGTGCGTTGCCGTGCCTTACCCTTGTTTCCCCTTGCCGTGCCTTGCCTTTTGTTACACTTGCCTTGCCTTGCTTTGACTTCCTCTCCTTCCGTTACTCTTTCCTTGCCTAGCCGTGCATTGCCTAGCCTTGCGTTGTCGTGCCTTAGCCTTGCCTCGCCTGACCGTGCATTGCCTTGCGGTACTCTTTCCTTGCCTTGCCGTGCATTGCCTAGCCTTGCGTTGTCGTGCATTAGCCTTGCCTCGCCTGACCGTGCCTTGCCTTGCGTTACCCTTTCCTTGTCTTGCCGTGCATTGCCTAGCCGTGCTTTTTCGTGCATTAGCGTTGCCTCGCCTGACCGTGCCTTGCCTTGCCTTACCCTTTCCTTGCCTTGCCGTGCATTGCCTAGTCCTGCGTTGTCGTGCCTTAGGCTTGTTTCCCCTTAACGTGCCGTTCCGTCCGTAGCCCTTGCCTACCCTTGCTTTCCCTTGCCTTCCTTGCCTTCCGTTACTCTTTACTTACCTTCCGTGCATTGCCTAGCCTTGCGTTGTCGTGCCTTAGCCTTGCGTCGCCTGACCGTGCCTTGCCTTGCGTTACGCTTTCTTTGCCTTGCCGTGCATTGCCTAGTCCTGCGTTGTCGTGCCTTAGCCTTGTTTCCCCGTACCGTGCCGTTCCTTCCGTTAGCCTTGCCTTCCCTTGCTTTCCCTTGCCTTTCTTTCCTTCCGTTACTCTTTCCTTGCCTAGCCGTGCACTGCCTAGCCGTGCGTTGTCGTGCCTTAGCCTTGTTTCCCCTTGCTGTGCCGTTCCTTCCGTTACACTTGCCTTGCCTTTCTTTGCCTTGCCTTCCTTTCCTTCCGTTACTCTTTCCTTGCCTAGCCGTGCACTGCCTAGCCTTGCGTTGTCGTGCATTAGCCTTCCTTTGCTTCACCGTACCTTGCCTAGCGTTACCCTTTCCTTGCCTTGCCGTGCACTGCCTAGCCTTGCGTTCTCGTGCCTTACCCTTGTTTCCCCTTGCCGTGCCGTGCCTTTTGTTACACTTGCCTTGCCTTGCTTTGCTTTGCCTTCCTTTCCTTCCGTTACTCTTTCCTTGCCTAGCCGTACATTGCCTAGCCTTGCGTTGTCGTGCATTAGCCTTGCCTCGCCTGACCGTGCCTTGCCTTGCGTTACCCTTTCCTTCCCTTGCCGTGCATTGCCTAGCCGTGCGTTGTCTTGCCCTAGCCTTGTTTCCCCTTGCTGTGCAGTTTCTTCCGTTACACTTGCCTTGCCTTACTTTGCCTTGCCTTCCTTTCCTTCCGTTACTCTTTCCTTGCCTAGCCGTGCACTGCCTAGCCTTGCGTTGTCGTGCCTTAGCCTTGGCTCGCCTGACCGTGCCTTGCCTTGCGTTACCCTTTCCTTGCTTGGCCGTGCATTGCCTAGCCGTGCGTTGCCGTGCCTTACCCTTGTTTCCCCTTGCCGTGCCTTGCCTTTTGTTACACTTGCCTTGCCTTGCTTTGCCTTGCCTTCCTCTCCTTCCGTTACTCTTTCCTTGCCTAGCCGTGCATTGCCTAGCCTTGCGTTGTCGTGCATTAGCCTTGCCTCGCCTGAGCGTGCCTTGCCTTGCGTTACCCTTTCTTTGCCTTGCCGTGCATTGCCTAGTCCTGCGTTGTCGTGCCTTAGCCTTGTTTCCCCTTGCTGTGCCGTTCCTTCCGTTACACTTGCCTTGCCTTTCTTTGCCTTGCTTTCCTTTCCTTCCGTTACTCTTTCCTTGCCTAGCCGTGCATTGCCTAGCCTTGCGTTGTCGTGCATTAGCCTTGCCTCGCCTGACCGTGCCTTGCCTTGCGTTACCCTTTCCTTGCCTTGCCTTGCATTGCCTAGTCCTGAGTTGTCGTGCCTTAGCCTTGTTTCCGCTTACCGTGCCGTTCCTTCCTTTACCTTTGCCTTCCTTTGCCTTCCTTGCCTTCCGTTACTCTTTGCTTGCCTTCCGTGCATTGCCTAGCCTTGCGTTGTCCTGCCTTAGCCTTGCCTCGCCTGACCGTGCCTTGCCTTGCGTTACCCTTTCCTTGCCTTGCCGTGCATAGCCTAATCCTGCGTTGTCGTGCCTTAGCCTTGTTTCCCCTTATCGTGCCGTTCCTTCCGTTACCCTTGCCTTCCCTTGCTTTCCCTTGCCTTTCTTTCCTTCCGTTACTCTTTCCTTGCCTTGCCGAGCACTGCCTAGCCTTGCGTTGTCGTGCATTAGCCTTGCCTCGCCTGACCGTGCCTTGCCTTGCGTTATGCTTTCCTTACCTTGCCGTGCATTGCCTAGCCCTGCATTGTCGTGCATTAGCCTTGCCTTTCCTCACCGTGCCTTGCCTTGCGTTACCCTTTCCTTGCTTGGCCGTGCATTGCCTAGCCGTGCGTTGCCGTGCCTTACCCTTGTTTCCCCTTGCCGTGCCTTGCCTTTTGTTACACTTGCCTTGACTTGCTTTGCCTTGCCTTCCTCTCCTTCCGTTACTCTTTCCTTGCCTAGCCGTGCATTGCCTAGCCTTGCGTTGTCGTGCATTAGCCTTGCCTCGCCTGACCGTGCCTTGCCTTGCGTTACACTTTCTTTGCCTTGCCGTGCATTGCCTAGTCCTGCGTTGTCGTGCCTTAGCCTTGTTTCCCCTTACCGTGCCGTTCCTTCCGTTACCCTTGCCTTCCCTTGCTTTCCCTTGCCTTTCTTTCCTTCCGTTACTCTTTCCTTGCCTTGCCGAGCACTGCCTAGCCTTGCGTTGTCGTGCCTTAGCCTTGCCTCGCCTGACCGTGCATTGCCTTGCGTTACTCTTTCCTTGCCTTGCCGTGCATTGCCTAGCCTTGCGTTGTCGTGCATTAGCCTTGCCTCGCCTGACCGTGCCTTGCCTTGCGTTACCCTTTCCTTGCCTTGCCGTGCATTGCCTAGCCGTGCTTTTTCGTGCATTAGCGTTGCCTCGCCTGACCGTGCCTTGCCTTGCCTTACCCTTTCCTTGCCTTGCCGTGCATTGCCTAGTCCTGCGTTGTCGTGCCTTAGGCTTGTTTCCCCTTAACGTGCCGTTCCGTCCGTTGCCCTTGCCTACCCTTGCTTTCCCTTGCCTTCCTTGCCTTCCGTTACTCTTTACTTACCTTCCGTGCATTGCCTAGCCTTGCGTTGTCGTGCCTTAGCCTTGCGTCGCCTGACCGTGCCTTGCCTTGCGTTACCCTTTCTTTGCCTTGCCGTGCATTGCCTAGTCCTGCGTTGTCGTGCCTTAGCCTTGTTTCCCCGTACCGTGCCGTTCCTTCCGTTAGCCTTGCCTTCCCTTGCTTTCCCTTGCCTTTCTTTCCTTCCGTTACTCTTTCCTTGCCTAGCCGTGCACTGCCTAGCCGTGCGTTGTCGTGCCTTAGCCTTGTTTCCCCTTGCTGTGCCGTTCCTTCCGTTACACTTGCCTTCCCTTTCTTTGCCTTGCCTTCCTTTCCTTCCGTTACTCTTTCCTTGCCTAGCCGTGCATTGCCTAGCCTTGCGTTGTCGTGCATTAGCCTTGCCTCGCCTGACCGTGCCTTGCCTTGCGTTACCCTTTCCTTGCCTTGCCTTTCATTGCCTAGTCCTGAGTTGTCGTGCCTTAGCCTTGTTTCCGCTTACCGTGCCGTTCCTTCCTTTACCTTTGCCTTCCTTTGCCTTCCTTGCCTTCCGTTACTCTTTGCTTGCCTTCCGTGCATTGCCTAGCCTTGCGTTGTCCTGCCTTAGCCTTGCCTCGCCTGACCGTGCCTTGCCTTGCGTTACCCTTTCCTTGCCTTGCCGTGCATTGCCTAGTCCTGCGTTGTCGTGCCTTAGCCTTGTTTCCCCTTACCGTGCCGTTCCTTCCGTTACCCTTGCCTTCCCTTGCTTTCCCTTGCCTTTCTTTCCTTCCGTTACTCTTTCCTTGCCTTGCCGAGCACTGCCTAGCCTTGCGTTGTCGTGCATTAGCCTTGCCTCGCCTGACCGTGCCTTGCCTTGCGTTATGCTTTCCTTACCTTGCCGTGCATTGCCTAGCCCTGCATTGTCGTGCATTAGCCTTGCCTTTCCTCACCGTGCCTTGCCTTGCGTTACCCTTTCCTTGCTTGGCCGTGCATTGCCTAGCCGTGCGTTGCCGTGCCTTACCCTTGTTTCCCCTTGCCGTGCCTTGCCTTTTGTTACACTTGCCTTGCCTTGCTTTGCCTTGCCTTCCTCTCCTTCCGTTACTCTTTCCTTGCCTAGCCGTGCATTGCCTAGCCTTGCGTTGTCGTGCATTAGCCTTGCCTCGCCTGAGCGTGCCTTGCCTTGCGTTACCCTTTCTTTGCCTTGCCGTGCATTGCCTAGTCCTGCGTTGTCGTGCCTTAGCCTTGTTTCCCCTTACCGTGCCGTTCCTTCCGTTACCCTTGCCTTCCCTTGCTTTCCCTTGCCTTTCTTTCCTTCCGTTACTCTTTCCTTGCCTTGCCGAGCACTGCCTAGCCTTGCGTTGTCGTGCCTTAGCCTTGCCTCGACTGACCGTGCATTGCCTTGCGTTACTCTTTCCTTGCCTTGCCGTGCATTGCCTAGCCTTGCGTTCTCGTGCATTAGCCTTGCCTCGCCTGACCGTGCCTTGCCTTGCGTTACCCTTTCCTTGCCTTGCCGTGCATTGCCTAGCCGTGCTTTTTCGTGCATTAGCGTTGCCTCGCCTGACCGTGCCTTGCCTTGCCTTACCCTTTCCTTGCCTTGCCGTGCATTGCCTAGTCCTGCGTTGTCGTGCCTTAGGCTTGTTTCCCCTCAACGTGCCGTTCCGTCCGTTGCCCTTGCCTACCCTTGCTTTCCCTTGCCTTCCTTGCCTTCCGTTACTCTTTACTTACCTTCCGTGCATTGCCTAGCCTTGCGTTGTCGTGCCTTAGCCTTGCGTCGCCTGACCGTGCCTTGCCTTGCGTTACCCTTTCTTTGCCTTGCCGTGCATTGCCTAGTCCTGCGTTGTCGTGCCTTAGCCTTGTTTCCCCGTACCGTGCCGTTCCTTCCGTTAGCCTTGCCTTCCCTTGCTTTCCCTTACCTTTCTTTCCTTCCGTTACTCTTTCCTTGCCTAGCCGTGCACTGCCTAGCCGTGCGTTGTCGTGCCTTAGCCTTGTTTCCCCTTGCTGTGCCGTTCCTTCCGTTACACTTGCCTTGCCTTTCTTTGCTTTGCCTTCCTTTCCTTCCGTTACTCTTTCCTTGCCTAGCCGTGCATTGCCTAGCCTTGCGTTGTCGTGCATTAGCCTTGCCTCGCCTGACCGTGCCTTGCCTTGCGTTACCCTTTCCTTGCCTTGCCTTGCATTGCCTAGTCCTGAGTTGTCGTGCCTTAGCCTTGTTTCCGCTTACCGTGCCGTTCCTTCCTTTACCTTTGCCTTCCTTTGCCTTCCTTGCCTTCCGTTACTCTTTGCTTGCCTTCCGTGCATTGCCTAGCTTTGCGTTGTCCTGCCTTAGCCTTGCCTCGCCTGACCGTGCCTTGCCTTGCGTTACCCTTTCCTTGCCTTGCCGTGCATAGCCTAATCCTGCGTTGTCGTGCCTTAGCCTTGTTTCCCCTTACCGTGCCGTTCCTTCCGTTACCCTTGACTTCCCTTGCTTTTCCTTGCCTTTCTTTCCTTCCGTTACTCTTTCCTTGCCTTGCCGAGCACTGCCTAGCCTTGCGTTGTCGTGCATTAGCCTTGCCTCGCCTGACCGTGCCTTGCCTTGCGTTATGCTTTCCTTACCTTGCCGTGCATTGCCTAGCCCTGTATTGTCGTGCATTAGCCTTGCCTTTCCTCACCGTGCCTTGCCTTGCGTTACCCTTTCCTTGCTTGGCCGTGCATTGCCTAGCCGTGCTTTGCCGTGCCTTACCCTTGTTTCCACTTGCCGTGCCTTGCCTTTTGTTACACTTGCCTTGCCTTGCTTTGCCTTGCCTTCCTCTCCTTCCGTTACTCTTTCCTTGCCTAGCCGTGCATTGCCTAGCCTTGCGTTGTCGTGCATTAGCCTTGCCTCGCCTGACCGTGCCTTGCCTTGCGTTACACTTTCTTTGCCTTGCCGTGCATTGCCTAGTCCTGCGTTGTCGTGCCTTAGCCTTGTTTCCCCTTACCGTGCCGTTCCTTCCGTTACCCTTGCCTTCCCTTGCTTTCCCTTGCCTTTCTTTCCTTCCGTTACTCTTTCCTTGCCTTGCCGAGCACTGCCTAGCCTTGCGTTGTCGTGCCTTAGCCTTGCCTCGCCTGACCGTGCATTGCCTTGCGTTACTCTTTCCTTGCCTTGCCGTGCATTGCCTAGCCTTGCGTTGTCGTGCATTAGCCTTGCCTCGCCTGACCGTGCCTTGCCTTGCGTTACCCTTTCCTTGCCTTGCCGTGCATTGCCTAGCCGTGCTTTTTCGTGCATTAGCGTTGCCTCGCCTGACCGTGCCTTGCCTTGCCTTACCCTTTCCTTGCCTTGCCGTGCATTGCCTAGTCCTGCGTTGTCGTGCCTTAGGCTTGTTTCCCCTTAACGTGCCGTTCCGTCCGTTGCCCTTGCATACCCTTGCTTTCCCTTGCCTTCCTTGCCTTCCGTTACTCTTTACTTACCTTCCGTGCATTGCCTAGCCTTGCGTTGTCGTGCCTTAGCCTTGCGTCGCCTGACCGTGCCTTGCCTTGCGTTACCCTTTCTTTGCCTTGCCGTGCATTGCCTAGTCCTGCGTTGTCGTGCCTTAGCCTTGTTTCCCCGTACCGTGCCGTTCCTTCCGTTAGCCTTGCCTTCCCTTGCTTTCCCTTGCCTTTCTTTCCTTCCGTTACTCTTTCCTTGCCTAGCCGTGCACTGCCTAGCCGTGCGTTGTCGTGCCTTAGCCTTGTTTCCCCTTGCTGTGCCGTTCCTTCCGTTACACTTGCCTTGCCTTTCTTTGCCTTGCCTTCCTTTCCTTCCGTTACTCTTTCCTTGCCTAGCTGTGCACTGCCTAGCCTTGCGTTGTCGTGCATTAGCCTTCCCTTGCCTCACCGTACCTTGCCTTGCGTTAACCTTTCCTTGCCTTGCCGTGCACTGCCTAGCCTTGCGTTGTCGTGCCTTACCCTTGTTTCCCCTTGACGTGCCGTGCCTTTTGTTACACTTGCCTTGCCTTGCATTGCTTTGCCTTCCTTTCCTTCCGTTACTCTTTCCTTGCCTAGCCGTGCATTGCCTAGCCTTGCGTTGTCGTGCATTAGCCTTGCCTCGCCTGACCGTGCCTTGCCTTGCGTTACCCTTTCCTTCCCTTGCCGTGCATTGCCTAGCCGTGCGTTGTCTTGCCTTAGCCTTGTTTCCCCTTGCTGTGCCGTTTCTTCCGTTACACGTGCCTTGCCTTACTTTGCCTTGCCTTCCTTTCCTTCCTTTTCCTTGCCTAGCCGTGCACTGCCTAGCCGTGCGTTGTCGTGCCTTAGTCTTGATTCCGCTTACCGTGCCGTTCCTTCCTTTACCTTTGCCTTCCCTTGCCTTCCTTGCCTTCCGTTACTCTTTGCTTGCCTTCCGTGCATTGCCTAGCCTTGCGTTGTGCTGCCTTAGCCTTGCCTCGCCTGACCGTGCCTTGCCTTGCGTTACCCTTTCCTTGCCTTGCCGTGCATTGCCTAGTCCTGCGTTGTCGTGCCTTAGCCTTGTTTCCCCTTACCGTGCCGTTCCTTCCGTTACCCTTGCCTTCCCTTGCTTTCCCTTGCCTTTCTTTCCTTCCGTTACTCTTTCCTTGCCTTGCCGAGCACTGCCTAGCCTTGCGTTGTCGTGCATTAGCCTTGCCTCGCCTGACCGTGCCTTGCCTTGCGTTATGCTTTCCTTGCCTTGCCGTGCATTGCCTAGCCCTGCATTGTCGTGCATTAGCCTTGCCTTTCCTCACCGTGCCTTGCCTTGCGTTACCCTTTCCTTGCTTGGCCGTGCATTGCCTAGCCGTGCGTTGCCGTGCCTTACCCTTGTTTCCCCTTGCCGTGCCTTGCCTTTTGTTACACTTGCCTTGCCTTGCTTTGCCTTGCCTTCCTCTCCTTCCGTTACTCTTTCCTTGCCTAGCCGTGCATTGCCTAGCCTTGCGTTGTCGTGCATTAGCCTTGCCTCGCCTGACCGTGCCTTGCCTTGCGTTACCCTTTCCTCGCTTGGCCGTGCATTGCCTAGACGTGCGTTGCCGTGCCTTACCCTTGTTTCCCCTTGCCGTGACTTGCCTTTTGTTACACTTGCCTTTCCTTGCTTTGCCTTGCCTTCCTCTCCTTCCGTTACTCTTTCCTTGCCTAGCCGTGCATTGCCTAGCCTTGCGTTGTCGTGCATTAGCCTTGCCTCTCCTGACCTTGCCTTGCCTTGCGTTACCCTTTCTTTGCCTTGCCGTGCATTGCCTAGTCCTGCGTTGTCCTGCCTTAGCCTTGTTTCCCCTTACCGTGCCGTTCCTTCCGTTACCCTTGCCTTCCCTTGCTTTCCCTTCCCTTTCTTTCCTTCCGTTACTCTTTCCTTGCCTTGCCGAGCACTGCCTAGCCTTGCGTTGTCGTGCCTTAGCCTTGCCTCGCCTGACCGTGCATTGCCTTGCGTTACTCTTTCCTTGCCTTGCCGTGCATTGCCTAGCCTTGCGTTGTCGTGCATTAGCCTTGCCTCGCCTGACCGTGCCTTGCCTTGCGTTACCCTTTCCTTGCCTTGCCGTGCATTGCCTAGCCGTGCTTTTTCGTGCATTAGCGTTGCCTCGCCTGACCGTGCCTTGCCTTGCCTTACCCTTTACTTGCCTTGCCGTGCATTGCCTAGTCCTGCGTTGTCGTGCCTTAGGCTTGTTTCCCCTTAACGTGCCGTTCCGTCCGTTGCCCTTGCCTACCCTTGCTTTCCCTTGCCTTCCTTGCCTTCCGTTACTCTTTACTTACCTTCCGTGCATTGCCTAGCCTTGCGTTGTCGTGCCTTAGCCTTGCGTCGCCTGACCGTGCCTTGCCTTGCGTTACCCTTTCCTTGCCTTGCCGTGCATAGCCTAATCCTGCGTTGTCGTGCCTTAGCCTTGTTTCCCCTTACCGTGCCGTTCCTTCCGTTACCCTTGCCTTCCCTTGCTTTCCCTTGCCTTTCTTTCCTTCCGTTACTCTTTCCTTGCCTTGCCGAGCACTGCCTAGCCTTGCGTTGTCGTGCATTAGCCTTGCCTCGCCTGACCGTGCCTTGCCTTGCGTTATGCTTTCCTTACCTTGCCGTGCATTGCCTAGCCCTGCATTGTCGTGCATTAGCCTTGCCTTTCCTCACCGTGCCTTCCCTTGCGTTACCCTTTCCTTGCTTGGCCGTGCATTGCCTAGCCGTGCGTTGCCGTGCCTTACCCTTGTTTCCCCTTGCCGTGCCTTGCCTTTTGTTACACTTGCCTTGCCTTGCTTTGCCTTGCCTTCCTCTCCTTCCGTTACTCTTTCCTTGCCTAGCGGTGCATTGCCTAGCCTTGCGTTGTCGTGCATTAGCCTTGCCTCGCCTGACCGTGCCTTGCCTTGCGTTACACTTTCTTTGCCTTGCCGTGCATTGCCTAGTCCTGCGTTGTCGTACCTTAGCCTTTTTTCCCCTTACCGTGCCGTTCCTTCCGTTACCCTTGCCTTCCCTTGCTTTCCCTTGCCTTTCTTTCCTTTCGTTACTCTTTCCTTGCCTTGCCGAGCACTGCCTAGCCTTGCGTTGTCGTGCCTTAGCCTTGCCTCGCCTGACCGTGCAATGCCTTGCGTTACCCTTTCCTTGCCTTGCCGTGCATTGCCTAGCCGTGCTTTTTCGTGCATTAGCGTTGCCTCGCCTGACCGTGCCTTGCCTTGCCTTACCCTTTCCTTGCCTTGCCGTGCATTGCCTAGTCCTGCGTTGTCGTGCCTTAGGCTTGTTTCCCCTTAACGTGCCGTTCCGTCCGTTGCCCTTGCCTACCCTTGCTTTCCCTTGCCTTCCTTGCCTTCCGTTACTCTTTACTTACCTTCCGTGCATTGCCTAGCCTTGCGTTGTCGTGCCTTAGCCTTGCGTCGCCTGACTGTGCCTTGCCTTGCGTTACCCTTTCTTTGCCTTGCCGTGCATTGCCTAGTCCTGCGTTGTCGTGCCTTAGCCTTGTTTCCCCGTACCGTGCCGTTCCTTCCGTTAGCCTTGCCTTCCCTTGCTTTCCCTTGCCTTTCTTTCCTTCCGTTACTCTTTCCTTGCCTAGCCGTGCACTGCCTAGCCGTGCGTTGTCGTGCCTTAGCCTTGTTTCCCCTTGCTGTGCCGTTCCTTCCGTTACACTTGCCTTGCCTTTCTTTGCCTTGCCTTCCTTTCCTTCCGTTACTCTTTCCTTGCCTAGCTGTGCACTGCCTAGCCTTGCGTTGTCGTGCATTAGCCTTCCCTTGCCTCACCGTACCTTGCCTTGCGTTACCCTTTCCTTGCCTTGCCGTGCACTGCCTAGCCTTGCGTTGTCGTGCCTTACCCTTGTTTCCCCTTGCCGTGCCGTGCCTTTTGTTACACTTGCCTTGCCTTGCATTGCTTTGCCTTCCTTTCCTTCCGTTACTCTTTCCTTGCCTAGCCGTGCATTGCCTAGCCTTGCGTTGTCGTGCATTAGCCTTGCCTCGCCTGACCGTGCCTTGCCTTGCGTTACCCTTTCCTTCCCTTGCCGTGCATTGCCTAGCCGTGCGTTGTCTTGCCTTAGCCTTGTTTCCCCTTGCTGTGCCGTTTCTTCCGTTACACGTGCCTTGCCTTACTTTGCCTTGCCTTCCTTTCCTTCCTTTTCCTTGCCTAGCCGTGCACTGCCTAGCCGTGCGTTGTCGTGCCTTAGCCTTGATTCCGCTTACCGTGCCGTTCCTTCCTTTACCGTTGCCTTCCCTTGCCTTCCTTGCCTTCCATTACTCTTTGCTTGCCTTCCGTGCATTGCCTAGCCTTGCGTTGTCCTGCCTTAGCCTTGCCTCGCCTGACCGTGCCTTGCCTTGCGTTACCCTTTCCTTGCCTTGCCGTGCATTGCCTAGTCCTGCGTTGTCGTGCCTTAGCCTTGTTTCCCCTTACCGTGCCGTTCCTTCCGTTACCCTTGCCTTCCCTTGCTTTCCCTTGCCTTTCTTTCCTTCCGTTACTCTTTCCTTGCCTTGCCGAGCACTGCCTAGCCTTGCGTTGTCGTGCCTTAGCCTTGGCTCGCCTGACCGTGCCTTGCCTTGCGTTACCCTTTCCTTGCTTGGCCGTGCATTGCCTAGCCGTGCGTTGCCGTGCCTTACCCTTGTTTCCCCTTGCCGTGCCTTGCCTTTTGTTACACTTGCCTTGCCTTGCTTTGCCTTGCCTTCCTCTCCTTCCGTTACTCTTTCCTTGCCTAGCCGTGCATTGCCTAGCCTTGCGTTGTCGTGCATTAGCCTTGCCTCGCCTGACCTTGCCTTGCCTTGCGTTACCCTTTCTTTGCCTTGCCGTGCATTGCCTAGTCCTGCGTTGTCCTGCCTTAGCCTTGTTTCCCCTTACCGTGCCGTTCCTTCCGTTACCCTTGCCTTCCCTTGCTTTCCCTTGCCTTTCTTTCCTTCCGTTACTCTTTCCTTGCCTTGCCGAGCACTGCCTAGCCTTGCGTTGTCGTGCATTAGCCTTGCCTCGCCTGACCGTGCATTGCCTTGCGTTACCCTTTCCTTGCCTTGCCGTGCATTGCCTAGCCTTGCGTTGTCGTGCATTAGCCTTGCCTCGCCTGACCGTGCCTTGCCTTGCGTTACCCTTTCCTTGCCTTGCCGTGCATTGCCTAGCCGTGCTTTTTCGTGCGTTAGCGTTGCCTCGCCTGACCGTGCCTTGCCTTGCGTTACCCTTTCCTTGCATTGCCGTGCATTGCCTAGTCCTGCGTTTTCGTGCCTTAGGCTTGTTTCCCCTTAACGTGCCGTTCCGTCCGTTGCCCTTGCCTACCCTTGCTTTCCTTTGCCTTCCTTGCCTTCCGTTACTCTTTACTTACCTTCCGTGCATTGCCTAGCCTTGCGTTGTCGTGCCTTAGCCTTGCGTCGCCTGACCGTGCCTTGCCATGCGTTACCCTTTCTTTGCCTTGCCGTGCATTGCCTAGTCCTGCGTTGTCGTGCCTTAGCCTTGTTTCCCCGTACCGTGCCGTTCCTTCCGTTAGCCTTGCCTTCCCTTGCTTTCCCTTGCCTTTCTTTCCTTCCGTTACTCTTTCCTTGCCTAGCCGTGCACTGCCTAGCCGTGCGTTGTCGTGCCTTACCCTTGTTTCCCCTTGCTGTGCCGTTCCTTCCGTTACACTTGCCTTGCCTTTCTTTGCCTTGCCTTCCTTTCCTTCCGTTACTCTTTCCTTGCCTAGCCGTGCATTGCCTAGCCTTGCGTTGTCGTGCATTAGCCTTGCCTCGCCTGACCGTGCCTTGCCTTGCGTTACCCTTTCCTTGCCTTGTCGTGCATTGCCTAGTCCTGCGTTGTCGTGCCTTAGCCTTGTTTCCCCTTACCGTGCCGTTCCTTCCGTTACCCTTGCCTTCCCTTGCTTTCCCTTGCCTTTCTTTCCTTCCCTTACTCTTTCCTTGCCTTGCCGAGCACTGCCTAGCCTTGCGTTGTCGTGCATTAGCCTTGCCTCGCCTGACCGTGCCTTGCCTTGCGTTATGCTTTCCTTGCCTTGCCGTGCATTGCCTAGCCATGCATTGTCGTGCATTAGCCTTGCCTTTCCTCACCGTGCCTTGCCTTGCGTTACCCTTTCCTTGCTTGGCCGTGCATTGCCTAGCCGTGCGTTGCCGTGCCTTACCCTTGTTTCCCCTTGCCGTGCCTTGCCTTTTGTTACACTTGCCTTGCCTTGCTTTGACTTCCTCTCCTTCCGTTACTCTTTCCTTGCCTAGCCGTGCATTGCCTAGCCTTGCGTTGTCGTGCCTTAGCCTTGCCTCGCCTGACCGTGCATTGCCTTGCGGTACTCTTTCCTTGCCTTGCCGTGCATTGCCTAGCCTTGCTTTGTCGTGCATTAGCCTTGCCTCGCCTGACCGTGCCTTGCCTTGCGTTACCCTTTCCTTGTCTTGCCGTGCATTGCCTAGCCGTGCTTTTTCGTGCATTAGCGTTGCCTCGCCTGACCGTGCCTTGCCTTGCGTTACCCTTTCCTTGCCTTGCCGTGCATTGCCTAGTCCTGCGTTGTCGTGCCTTAGGCTTGTTTCCCCTTAACGTGCCGTTCCGTCCGTAGCCCTTGCCTACCCTTGCTTTCCCTTGCCTTCCTTGCCTTCCGTTACTCTTTACTTACCTTCCGTGCATTGCCTAGCCTTGCGTTGTCGTGCCTTAGCCTTGCGTCGCCTGACCGTGCCTTGCCTTGCGTTACGCTTTCTTTGCCTTGCCGTGCATTGCCTAGTCCTGCGTTGTCGTGCCTTAGCCTTGTTTCCCCGTACCGTGCCGTTCCTTCCGTTAGCCTTGCCTTCCCTTGCTTTCCCTTGCCTTTCTTTCCTTCCGTTACTCTTTCCTTGCCTAGCCGTGCACTGCCTAGCCGTGCGTTGTCGTGCCTTAGCCTTGTTTCCCCTTGCTGTGCCGTTCCTTCCGTTACACTTGCCTTGCCTTTCTTTGCCTTGCCTTCCTTTCCTTCCGTTACTCTTTCCTTGCCTAGCCGTGCACTGCCTAGCCTTGCGTTGTCGTGCATTAGCCTTCCCTTGCCTCACCGTACCTTGCCTTGCGTTACCCTTTCCTTGCCTTGCCGTGCACTGCCTAGCCTTGCGTTCTCGTGCCTTACCCTTGTTTCCCCTTGCCGTGCCGTGCCTTTTGTTACACTTGCCTTGCCTTGCTTTGCTTTGCCTTCCTTTCCTTCCGTTACTCTTTCCTTGCCTAGCCGTGCATTGCCTAGCCTTGCGTTGTCGTGCATTAGCCTTGCCTCGCCTGACCGTGCCTTGCCTTGCGTTACCCTTTCCTTCCCTTGCCGTGCATTGCCTAGCCGTGCGTTGTCTTGCCCTAGCCTTGTTTCCCCTTGCTGTGCAGTTTCTTCCGTTACACTTGCCTTGCCTTACTTTGCCTTGCCTTCCTTTCCTTCCGTTACTCTTTCCTTGCCTAGCCGTGCACTGCCTAGCCTTGCGTTGTCGTGCCTTAGCCTTGGCTCGCCTGACCGTGCCTTGCCTTGCGTTACCCTTTCCTTCCTTGGCCGTGCATTTCCTAGCCGTGCGTTGCCGTGCCTTACCCTTGTTTCCCCTTGCCGTGCCTTGCCTTTTGTTACACTTGCCTTGCCTTGCTTTGCCTTGCCTTCCTCTCCTTCCGTTACTCTTTCCTTGCCTAGCCGTGCATTGCCTAGCCTTGCGTTGTCGTGCATTAGCCTTGCCTCGCCTGAGCGTGCCTTGCCTTGCGTTACCCTTTCTTTGCCTTGCCGTGCATTGCCTAGTCCTGCGTTGTCGTGCCTTAGCCTTGTTTCCCCTTACCGTGCCGTTCCTTCCGTTACCCTTGCCTTCCCTTGCTTTCCCTTGCCTTTCTTTCCTTCCCTTACTCTTTCCTTGCCTTGCCGAGCATTGCCTAGCCTTGCGTTGTCGTGCATTAGCCTTGCCTCGCCTGACCGTGCCTTGCCTTGCTTTATGCTTTCCTTGCCTTGCCGTGCATTGCCTAGCCCTGCATTGTCGTGCATTAGCCTTGCCTTTCCTCACCGTGCCTTGCCTTGCGTTACCCTTTCCTTGCTTGGCCGTGCATTGCCTAGCCGTGCGTTGCCGTGCCTTACCCTTGTTTCCCCTTGCCGTGCCTTGCCTTTTGTTACACTTGCCTTGCCTTGCTTTGCCTTGCCTTCCTCTCCTTCCGTTACTCTTTCCTTGCCTAGCCGTGCATTGCCTAGCCTTGCGTTGTCGTGCATTAGCCTTGCCTCGCCTGACCTTGCCTTGCCTTGCGTTACCCTTTCTTTGCCTTGCCGTGCATTGCCTAGTCCTGCGTTGTCCTGCCTTAGCCTTGTTTCCCCTTACCGTGCCGTTCCTTCCGTTACCCTTGCCTTCCCTTGCTTTCCCTTGCCTTTCTTTCCTTCCGTTACTCTTTCCTTGCCTTGCCGAGCACTGCCTAGCCTTGCGTTGTCGTGCATTAGCCTTGCCTCGCCTGACCGTGCATTGCCTTGCGTTACCCTTTCCTTGCCTTGCCGTGCATTGCCTAGCCTTGCGTTGTCGTGCATTAGCCTTGCCTCGCCTGACCGTGCCTTGCCTTGCGTTACCCTTTCCTTGCCTTGCCGTGCATTGCCTAGCCGTGCTTTTTCGTGCATTAGCGTTGCCTCGCCTGACCGTGCCTTGCCTTGCGTTACCCTTTCCTTGCATTGCCGTGCATTGCCTAGTGCTGCGTTGTCGTGCCTTAGGCTTGTTTCCCCTTAACGTGCCGTTCCGTCCGTTGCCCTTGCCTACCCTTGCTTTCCCTTGCCTTCCTTGCCTTCCGTTACTCTTTACTTACCTTCCGTGCATTGCCTAGCCTTGCGTTGTCGTGCCTTAGCCTTGCGTCGCCTGACCGTGCCTTGCCTTGCGTTACCCTTTCTTTGCCTTGCCGTGCATTGCCTAGTCCTGCGTTGTCGTGCCTTAGCCTTGTTTCCCCGTACCGTGCCGTTCCTTCCGTTAGCCTTGCCTTCCCTTGCTTTCCCTTGCCTTTCTTTCCTTCCGTTACTCTTTCCTTGCCTAGCCGTGCACTGCCTAGCCGTGCGTTGTCGTGCCTTAGCCTTGTTTCCCCTTGCTGTGCCGTTCCTTCCGTTACACTTGCCTTGCCTTTCTTTGCCTTGCCTTCCTTTCCTTCCGTTACTCTTTCCTTGCCTAGCCGTGCATTGCCTAGCCTTGCGTTGTCGTGCATTAGCCTTGCCTCGCCTGACCGTGCCTTGCCTTGCGTTACCCTTTCCTTGCCTTGCCTTGCATTGCCTAGTCCTGAGTTGTCGTGCCTTAGCCTTGTTTCCGCTTACCGTGATGTTCCTTCCTTTACCTTTGCCTTCCTTTGCCTTCCTTGCCTTCCGTTACTCTTTGCTTGCCTTCCGTGCATTGCCTAGCCTTGCGTTGTCCTGCCTTAGCCTTGCCTCGCCTGACCGTGCCTTGCCTTGCGTTACCCTTTCCTTGCCTTGCCGTGCATAGCCTAATCCTGCGTTGTCGTGCCTTAGCCTTGTTTCCCCTTACCGTGCCGTTCCTTCCGTTACCCTTGCCTTCCCTTGCTTTCCCTTGCCTTTCTTTCCTTCCGTTACTCTTTCCTTGCCTTGCCGAGCACTGCCTAGCCTTGCGTTGTCGTGCATTAGCCTTGCCTCGCCTGACCGTGCCTTGCCTTGCGTTATGCTTTCCTTACCTTGCCGTGCATTGCCTAGCCCTGCATTGTCGTGCATTAGCCTTGCCTTTCCTCACCGTGCCTTGCCTTGCGTTACCCTTTCCTTGCTTGGCCGTGCATTGCCTAGCCGTGCGTTGCCGTGCCTTACCCTTGTTTCCCCTTGCCGTGCCTTGCCTTTTGTTACACTTGCCTTGACTTGCTTTGCCTTGCCTTCCTCTCCTTCCGTTACTCTTTCCTTGCCTAGCCGTGCATTGCCTAGCCTTGCGTTGTCGTGCATTAGCCTTGCCTCGCCTGACCGTGCCTTGCCTTGCGTTACACTTTCTTTGCCTTGCCGTGCATTGCCTAGTCCTGCGTTGTCGTGCCTTAGCCTTGTTTCCCCTTACCGTGCCGTTCCTTCCGTTACCCTTGCCTTCCCTTGCTTTCCCTTGCCTTTCTTTCCTTCCGTTACTCTTTCCTTGCCTTGCCGAGCACTGCCTAGCCTTGCGTTGTCGTGCCTTAGCCTTGCCTCGCCTGACCGTGCATTGCCTTGCGTTACTCTTTCCTTGCCTTGCCGTGCATTGCCTAGCCTTGCGTTGTCGTGCATTAGCCTTGCCTCGCCTGACCGTGCCTTGCCTTGCGTTACCCTTTCCTTGCCTTGCCGTGCATTGCCTAGCCGTGCTTTTTCGTGCATTAGCGTTGCCTCGCCTGACCGTGCCTTGCCTTGCCTTACCCTTTCCTTGCCTTGCCGTGCATTGCCTAGTCCTGCGTTGTCGTGCCTTAGGCTTGTTTCCCCTTAACGTGCCGTTCCGTCCGTTGCCCTTGCCTACCCATGCTTTCCCTTGCCTTCCTTGCCTTCCGTTACTCTTTACTTACCTTCCGTGCATTGCCTAGCCTTGCGTTGTCGTGCCTTAGCCTTGCGTCGCCTGACCGTGCCTTGCCTTGCGTTACCCTTTCTTTGCCTTGCCGTGCATTGCCTAGTCCTGCGTTGTCGTGCCTTAGCCTTGTTTCCCCGTACCGTGCCGTTCCTTCCGTTAGCCTTGCCTTCCCTTGCTTTCCCTTGCCTTTCTTTCCTTCCGTTACTCTTTCCTTGCCTAGCCGTGCACTGCCTAGCCGTGCGTTGTCGTGCCTTACCCTTGTTTCCCCTTGCTGTGCCGTTCCTTCCGTTACACTTGCCTTGCCTTTCTTTGCCTTGCCTTCCTTTCCTTCCGTTACTCTTTCCTTGCCTAGCCGTGCATTGCCTAGCCTTGCGTTGTCGTGCATTAGCCTTGCCTCGCCTGACCGTGCCTTGCCTTGCGTTACCCTTTCCTTGCCTTGTCGTGCATTGCCTAGTCCTGCGTTGTCGTGCCTTAGCCTTGTTTCCCCTTACCGTGCCGTTCCTTCCGTTACCCTTGCCTTCCCTTGCTTTCCCTTGCCTTTCTTTCCTTCCGTTACTCTTTCCTTGCCTTGCCGAGCACTGCCTAGCCTTGCGTTGTCGTGCATTAGCCTTGCCTCGCCTGACCGTGCCTTGCCTTGCGTTATGCTTTCCTTGCCTTGCCGTGCATTGCCTAGCCCTGCATTGTCGTGCATTAGCCTTGCCTTTCCTCACCGTGCCTTGCCTTGCGTTACCCTTTCCTTGCTTGGCCGTGCATTGCCTAGCCGTGCGTTGCCGTGCCTTACCCTTGTTTCCCCTTGCCGTGCCTTGCCTTTTGTTACACTTGCCTTGCCTTGCTTTGACTTCCTCTCCTTCCGTTACTCTTTCCTTGCCTAGCCGTGCATTGCCTAGCCTTGCGTTGTCGTGCCTTAGCCTTGCCTCGCCTGACCGTGCATTGCCTTGCGGTACTCTTTCCTTGCCTTGCCGTGCATTGCCTAGCCTTGCTTTGTCGTGCATTAGCCTTGCCTCGCCTGACCGTGCCTTGCCTTGCGTTACCCTTTCCTTGTCTTGCCGTGCATTGCCTAGCCGTGCTTTTTCGTGCATTAGCGTTGCCTCGCCTGACCGTGCCTTGCCTTGCGTTACCCTTTCCTTGCCTTGCCGTGCATTGCCTAGTCCTGCGTTGTCGTGCCTTAGGCTTGTTTCCCCTTAACGTGCCGTTCCGTCCGTAGCCCTTGCCTACCCTTGCTTTCCCTTGCCTTCCTTGCCTTCCGTTACTCTTTACTTACCTTCCGTGCATTGCCTAGCCTTGCGTTGTCGTGCCTTAGCCTTGCGTCGCCTGACCGTGCCTTGCCTTGCGTTACGCTTTCTTTGCCTTGCCGTGCATTGCCTAGTCCTGCGTTGTCGTGCCTTAGCCTTGTTTCCCCGTACCGTGCCGTTCCTTCCGTTAGCCTTGCCTTCCCTTGCTTTCCCTTGCCTTTCTTTCCTTCCGTTACTCTTTCCTTGCCTAGCCGTGCACTGCCTAGCCGTGCGTTGTCGTGCCTTAGCCTTGTTTCCCCTTGCTGTGCCGTTCCTTCCGTTACACTTGCCTTGCCTTTCTTTGCCTTGCCTTCCTTTCCTTCCGTTACTCTTTCCTTGCCTAGCCGTGCACTGCCTAGCCTTGCGTTGTCGTGCATTAGCCTTCCCTTGCCTCACCGTACCTTGCCTTGCGTTACCCTTTCCTTGCCTTGCCGTGCACTGCCTAGCCTTGCGTTCTCGTGCCTTACCCTTGTTTCCCCTTGCCGTGCCGTGCCTTTTGTTACACTTGCCTTGCCTTGCTTTGCTTTGCCTTCCTTTCCTTCCGTTACTCTTTCCTTGCCTAGCCGTGCATTGCCTAGCCTTGCGTTGTCGTGCATTAGCCTTGCCTCGCCTGACCGTGCCTTGCCTTGCGTTACCCTTTCCTTCCCTTGCCGTGCATTGCCTAGCCGTGCGTTGTCTTGCCCTAGCCTTGTTTCCCCTTGCTGTGCAGTTTCTTCCGTTACACTTGCCTTGCCTTACTTTGCCTTGCCTTCCTTTCCTTCCGTTACTCTTTCCTTGCCTAGCCGTGCACTGCCTAGCCTTGCGTTGTCGTGCCTTAGCCTTGGCTCGCCTGACCGTGCCTTGCCTTGCGTTACCCTTTCCTTCCTTGGCCGTGCATTGCCTAGCCGTGCGTTGCCGTGCCTTACCCTTGTTTCCCCTTGCCGTGCCTTGCCTTTTGTTACACTTGCCTTGCCTTGCTTTGCCTTGCCTTCCTCTCCTTCCGTTACTCTTTCCTTGCCTAGCCGTGCATTGCCTAGCCTTGCGTTGTCGTGCATTAGCCTTGCCTCGCCTGAGCGTGCCTTGCCTTGCGTTACCCTTTCTTTGCCTTGCCGTGCATTGCCTAGTCCTGCGTTGTCGTGCCTTAGCCTTGTTTCCCCTTACCGTGCCGTTCCTTCCGTTACCCTTGCCTTCCCTTGCTTTCCCTTGCCTTTCTTTCCTTCCCTTACTCTTTCCTTGCCTTGCCGAGCATTGCCTAGCCTTGCGTTGTCGTGCATTAGCCTTGCCTCGCCTGACCGTGCCTTGCCTTGCTTTATGCTTTCCTTGCCTTGCCGTGCATTGCCTAGCCCTGCATTGTCGTGCATTAGCCTTGCCTTTCCTCACCGTGCCTTGCCTTGCGTTACCCTTTCCTTGCTTGGCCGTGCATTGCCTAGCCGTGCGTTGCCGTGCCATACCCTTGTTTCCCCTTGCCGTGCCTTGCCTTTTGTTACACTTGCCTTGCCTTGCTTTGCCTTGCCTTCCTCTCCTTCCGTTACTCTTTCCTTGCCTAGCCGTGCATTGCCTAGCCTTGCGTTGTCGTGCATTAGCCTTGCCTCGCCTGACCTTGCCTTGCCTTGCGTTACCCTTTCTTTGCCTTGCCGTGCATTGCCTAGTCCTGCGTTGTCCTGCCTTAGCCTTGTTTCCCCTTACCGTGCCGTTCCTTCCGTTACCCTTGCCTTCCCTTGCTTTCCCTTGCCTTTCTTTCCTTCCGTTACTCTTTCCTTGCCTTGCCGAGCACTGCCTAGCCTTGCGTTGTCGTGCATTAGCCTTGCCTCGCCTGACCGTGCATTGCCTTGCGTTACCCTTTCCTTGCCTTGCCGTGCATTGCCTAGCCTTGCGTTGTCGTGCATTAGCCTTGCCTCGCCTGACCGTGCCTTCCCTTGCGTTACCCTTTCCTTGCCTTGCCGTGCATTGCCTAGCCGTGCTTTTTCGTGCATTAGCGTTGCCTCGCCTGACCGTGCCTTGCCTTGCGTTACCCTTTCCTTGCATTGCCGTGCATTGCCTAGTCCTGCGTTGTCGTGCCTTAGGCTTGTTTCCCCTTAACGTGCCGTTCCGTCCGTTGCCCTTGCCTACCCTTGCTTTCCCTTGCCTTCCTTGCCTTCCGTTACTCTTTACTTACCTTCCGTGCATTGCCTAGCCTTGCGTTGTCGTGCCTTAGCCTTGCGTCGCCTGACCGTGCCTTGCCTTGCGTTACCCTTTCTTTGCCTTGCCGTGCATTGCCTAGTCCTGCGTTGTCGTGCCTTAGCCTTGTTTCCCCGTACCGTGCCGTTCCTTCCGTTAGCCTTGCCTTCCCTTGCTTTCCCTTGCCTTTCTTTCCTTCCGTTACTCTTTCCTTGCCTAGCCGTGCACTGCCTAGCCGTGCGTTGTCGTGCCTTAGCCTTGTTTCCCCTTGCTGTGCCGTTCCTTCCGTTACACTTGCCTTGCCTTTCTTTGCCTTGCCTTCCTTTCCTTCCGTTACTCTTTCCTTGCCTAGCCGTGCATTGCCTAGCCTTGCGTTGTCGTGCATTAGCCTTGCCTCGCCTGACCGTGCCTTGCCTTGCGTTACCCTTTCCTTGCCTTGCCTTGCATTGCCTAGTCCTGAGTTGTCGTGCCTTAGCCTTGTTTCCGCTTACCGTGCCGTTCCTTCCTTTACCTTTGCCTTCCTTTGCCTTCCTTGCCTTCCGTTACTCTTTGCTTGCCTTCCGTGCATTGCCTAGCCTTGCGTTGTCCTGCCTTAGCCTTGCCTCGCCTGACCGTGCCTTGCCTTGCGTTACCCTTTCCTTGCTTTGCCGTGCATAGCCTAATCCTGCGTTGTCGTGCCTTAGCCTTGTTTCCCCTTACCGTGCCGTTCCTTCCGTTACCCTTGCCTTCCCTTGCTTTCCCTTGCCTTTCTTTCCTTCCGTTACTCTTTCCTTGCCTTGCCGAGCACTGCCTAGCCTTGCGTTGTCGTGCATTAGCCTTGCCTCGCCTGACCGTGCCTTGCCTTGCGTTATGCTTTCCTTACCTTGCCGTGCATTGCCTAGCCCTGCATTGTCGTGCATTAGCCTTGCCTTTCCTCACCGTGCCTTGCCTTGCGTTACCCTTTCCTTGCTTGGCCGTGCATTGCCTAGCCGTGCGTTGCCGTGCCTTACCCTTGTTTCCCCTTGCCGTGCCTTGCCTTTTGTTACACTTGCCTTGACTTGCTTTGCCTTGCCTTCCTCTCCTTCCGTTACTCTTTCCTTGCCTAGCCGTGCATTGCCTAGCCTTGCGTTGTCGTGCATTAGCCTTGCCTCGCCTGACCGTGCCTTGCCTTGCGTTACACTTTCTTTGCCTTGCCGTGCATTGCCTAGTCCTGCGTTGTCGTGCCTTAGCCTTGTTTCCCCTTACCGTGCCGTTCCTTCCGTTACCCTTGCCTTCCCTTGCTTTCCCTTGCCTTTCTTTCCTTCCGTTACTCTTTCCTTGCCTTGCCGAGCACTGCCTAGCCTTGCGTTGTCGTGCCTTAGCCTTGCCTCGCCTGACCGTGCATTGCCTTGCGTTACTCTTTCCTTGCCTTGCCGTGCATTGCCTAGCCTTGCGTTGTCGTGCATTAGCCTTGCCTCGCCTGACCGTGCCTTGCCTTGCGTTACCCTTTCCTTGCCTTGCCGTGCATTGCCTAGCCGTGCTTTTTCGTGCATTAGCGTTGCCTCGCCTGACCGTGCCTTGCCTTGCCTTACCCTTTCCTTGCCTTGCCGTGCATTGCCTAGTCCTGCGTTGTCGTGCCTTAGGCTTGTTTCCCCTTAACGTGCCGTTCCGTCCGTTGCCCTTGCCTACCCTTGCTTTCCCTTGCCTTCCTTGCCTTCCGTTACTCTTTACTTACCTTCCGTGCATTGCCTAGCCTTGCGTTGTCGTGCCTTAGCCTTGCGTCGCCTGACCGTGCCTTGCCTTGCGTTACCCTTTCTTTGCCTTGCCGTGCATTGCCTAGTCCTGCGTTGTCGTGCCTTAGCCTTGTTTCCCCGTACCGTGCCGTTCCTTCCGTTAGCCTTGCCTTCCCTTGCTTTCCCTTGCCTTTCTTTCCTTCCGTTACTCTTTCCTTGCCTAGCCGTGCACTGCCTAGCCGTGCGTTGTCGTGCCTTAGCCTTGTTTCCCCTTGCTGTGCCGTTCCTTCCGTTACACTTGCCTTGCCTTTCTTTGCCTTGCCTTCCTTTCCTTCCGTTACTCTTTCCTTGCCTAGCCGTGCATTGCCTAGCCTTGCGTTGTCGTGCATTAGCCTTGCCTCGCCTGACCGTGCCTTGCCTTGCGTTACCCTTTCCTTGCCTTGCCTTGCATTGCCTAGTCCTGAGTTGTCGTGCCTTAGCCTTGTTTCCGCTTACCGTGCCGTTCCTTCCTTTACCTTTGCCTTCCTTTGCCTTCCTTGCCTTCCGTTACTCTTTGCTTGCCTTCCGTGCATTGCCTAGCCTTGCGTTGTCCTGCCTTAGCCTTGCCTCGCCTGACCGTGCCTTGCCTTGCGTTACCCTTTCCTTGCCTTGCCGTGCATAGCCTAATCCTGCGTTGTCGTGCCTTAGCCTTGTTTCCCCTTACCGTGCCGTTCCTTCCGTTACCCTTGCCTTCCCTTGCTTTCCCTTGCCTTTCTTTCCTTCCGTTACTCTTTCCTTGCCTTGCCGAGCACTGCCTAGCCTTGCGTTGTCGTGCATTAGCCTTGCCTCGCCTGACCGTGCCTTGCCTTGCGTTATGCTTTCCTTACCTTGCCGTGCATTGCCTAGCCCTGCATTGTCGTGCATTAGCCTTGCCTTTCCTCACCGTGCCTTGCCTTGCGTTACCCTTTCCTTGCTTGGCCGTGCATTGCCTAGCCGTGCGTTGCCGTGCCTTACCCTTGTTTCCCCTTGCCGTGCCTTGCCTTTTGTTACACTTGCCTTGCCTTGCTTTGCCTTGCCTTCCTCTCCTTCCGTTACTCTTTCCTTGCCTAGCCGTGCATTGCCTAGCCTTGCGTTGTCGTGCATTAGCCTTGCCTCGCCTGAGCGTGCCTTGCCTTGCGTTACCCTTTCTTTGCCTTGCCGTGCATTGCCTAGTCCTGCGTTGTCGTGCCTTAGCCTTGTTTCCCCTTACCGTGCCGTTCCTTCCGTTACCCTTGCCTTCCCTTGCTTTCCCTTGCCTTTCTTTCCTTCCGTTACTCTTTCCTTGCCTTGCCGAGCACTGCCTAGCCTTGCGTTGTCGTGCCTTAGCCTTGCCTCGCCTGACCGTGCATTGCCTTGCGTTACTCTTTCCTTGCCTTGCCGTGCATTGCCTAGCCTTGCGTTGTCGTGCATTAGCCTTGCCTCGCCTGACCGTGCCTTGCCTTGCGTTACCCTTTCCTTGCCTTGCCGTGCATTGCCTAGCCGTGCTTTTTCGTGCATTAGCGTTGCCTCGCCTGACCGTGCCTTGCCTTGCCTTACCCTTTCCTTGCCTTGCCGTGCATTGCCTAGTCCTGCGTTGTCGTGCCTTAGGCTTGTTTCCCCTCAACGTGCCGTTCCGTCCGTTGCCCTTGCCTACCCTTGCTTTCCCTTGCCTTCCTTGCCTTCCGTTACTCTTTACTTACCTTCCGTGCATTGCCTAGCCTTGCGTTGTCGTGCCTTAGCCTTGCGTCGCCTGACCGTGCCTTGCCTTGCGTTACCCTTTCTTTGCCTTGCCGTGCATTGCCTAGTCCTGCGTTGTCGTGCCTTAGCCTTGTTTCCCCGTACCGTGCCGTTCCTTCCGTTAGCCTTGCCTTCCCTTGCTTTCCCTTTCCTTTCTTTCCTTCCGTTACTCTTTCCTTGCCTAGCCGTGCACTGCCTAGCCGTGCGTTGTCGTGCCTTAGCCTTGTTTCCCCTTGCTGTGCCGTTCCTTCCGTTACACTTGCCTTGCCTTTCTTTGCCTTGCCTTCCTTTCCTTCCGTTACTCTTTCCTTGCCTAGCTGTGCACTGCCTAGCCTTGCGTTGTCGTGCATTAGCCTTCCCTTGCCTCACCGTACCTTGCCTTGCGTTACCCTTTCCTTGCCTTGCCGTGCACTGCCTAGCCTTGCGTTGTCGTGCCTTACCCTTGTTTCCCCTTGCTGTGCCGTGCCTTTTGTTACACTTGCCTTGCCTTGCATTGCTTTGCCTTCCTTTCCTTCCGTTACTCTTTCCTTGCCTTGCCGTGCATTGCCTAGCCTTGCGTTGTCGTGCATTAGCCTTGCCTCGCCTGACCGTGCCTTGCCTTGCGTTACCCTTTCTTTGCCTTGCCGTGCATTGCCTAGCCGTGCTTTTTCGTGCATTAGCGTTGCCTCGCCTGACCGTGCCTTGCCTTGCGTTACCCTTTCCTTGCATTGCCGTGCATTGCCTAGTCCTGCGTTGTCGTGCCTTAGGCTTGTTTCCCCTTAACGTGCCGTTCCGTCCGTTGCCCTTGCCTACCCTTGCTTTCCCTTGCCTTCCTTGCCTTCCGTTACTCTTTACTTACCTTCCGTGCATTGCCTAGCCTTGCGTTGTCGTGCCTTAGCCTTGCGTCGCCTGACCGTGCCTTGCCTTGCGTTACCCTTTCTTTGCCTTGCCGTGCATTGCCTAGTCCTGCGTTGTCGTGCCTTAGCCTTGTTTCCCCGTACCGTGCCGTTCCTTCCGTTAGCCTTGCCTTCCCTTGCTTTCCCTTACCTTTCTTTCCTTCCGTTACTCTTTCCTTGCCTAGCCGTGCACTGCCTAGCCGTGCGTTGTCGTGCCTTAGCCTTGTTTCCCCTTGCTGTGCCGTTCCTTCCGTTACACTTGCCTTGCCTTTCTTTGCCTTGCCTTCCTTTCCTTCCGTTACTCTTTCCTTGCCTAGCCGTGCATTGCCTAGCCTTGCGTTGTCGTGCATTAGCCTTGCCTCGCCTGACCGTGCCTTGCCTTGCGTTACCCTTTCCTTGCCTTGCCTTGCATTGCCTAGTCCTGAGTTGTCGTGCCTTAGCCTTGTTTCCGCTTACCGTGCCGTTCCTTCCTTTACCTTTGCCTTCCTTTGCCTTCCTTGCCTTCCGTTACTCTTTGCTTGCCTTCCGTGCATTGCCTAGCTTTGCGTTGTCCTGCCTTAGCCTTGCCTCGCCTGACCGTGCCTTGCCTGCGTTACCCTTTCCTTGCCTTGCCGTGCATAGCCTAATCCTGCGTTGTCGTGCCTTAGCCTTGTTTCCCCTTACCGTGCCGTTCCTTCCGTTACCCTTGACTTCCCTTGCTTTTCCTTGCCTTTCTTTCCTTCCGTTACTCTTTCCTTGCCTTGCCGAGCACTGCCTAGCCTTGCGTTGTCGTGCATTAGCCTTGCCTCGCCTGACCGTGCCTTGCCTTGCGTTATGCTTTCCTTACCTTGCCGTGCATTGCCTAGCCCTGTATTGTCGTGCATTAGCCTTGCCTTTCCTCACCGTGCCTTGCCTTGCGTTACCCTTTCCTTGCTTGGCCGTGCATTGCCTAGCCGTGCTTTGCCGTGCCTTACCCTTGTTTCCACTTGCCGTGCCTTGCCTTTTGTTACACTTGCCTTGCCTTGCTTTGCCTTGCCTTCCTCTCCTTCCGTTACTCTTTCCTTGCCTAGCCGTGCATTGCCTAGCCTTGCGTTGTCGTGCATTAGCCTTGCCTCGCCTGACCGTGCCTTGCCTTGCGTTACACTTTCTTTGCCTTGCCGTGCATTGCCTAGTCCTGCGTTGTCGTGCCTTAGCCTTGTTTCCCCTTACCGTGCCGTTCCTTCCGTTACCCTTGCCTTCCCTTGCTTTCCCTTGCCTTTCTTTCCTTCCGTTACTCTTTCCTTGCCTTGCCGAGCACTGCCTAGCCTTGCGTTGTCGTGCCTTAGCCTTGCCTCGCCTGACCGTGCATTGCCTTGCGTTACTCTTTCCTTGCCTTGCCGTGCATTGCCTAGCCTTGCGTTGTCGTGCATTAGCCTTGCCTCGCCTGACCGTGCCTTGCCTTGCGTTACCCTTTCCTTGCCTTGCCGTGCATTGCCTAGCCGTGCTTTTTCGTGCATTAGCGTTGCCTCGCCTGACCGTGCCTTGCCTTGCCTTACCCTTTCCTTGCCTTGCCGTGCATTGCCTAGTCCTGCGTTGTCGTGCCTTAGGCTTGTTTCCCCTTAACGTGCCGTTCCGTCCGTTGCCCTTGCCTACCCTTGCTTTCCCTTGCCTTCCTTGCCTTCCGTTACTCTTTACTTACCTTCCGTGCATTGCCTAGCCTTGCGTTGTCGTGCCTTAGCCTTGCGTCGCCTGACCGTGCCTTGCCTTGCGTTACCCTTTCTTTGCCTTGCCGTGCATTGCCTAGTCCTGCGTTGTCGTGCCTTAGCCTTGTTTCCCCGTACCGTGCCGTTCCTTCCGTTAGCCTTGCCTTCCCTTGCTTTCCCTTTCCTTTCTTTCCTTCCGTTACTCTTTCCTTGCCTAGCCGTGCACTGCCTAGCCGTGCGTTGTCGTGCCTTAGCCTTGTTTCCCCTTGCTGTGCCGTTCCTTCCGTTACACTTGCCTTGCCTTTCTTTGCCTTGCCTTCCTTTCCTTCCGTTACTCTTTCCTTGCCTAGCTGTGCACTGCCTAGCCTTGCGTTGTCGTGCATTAGCCTTCCCTTGCCTCACCGTACCTTGCCTTGCGTTAACCTTTCCTTGCCTTGCCGTGCACTGCCTAGCCTTGCGTTGTCGTGCCTTACCCTTGTTTCCCCTTGCCGTGCCGTGCCTTTTGTTACACTTGCCTTGCCTTGCATTGCTTTGCCTTCCTTTCCTTCCGTTACTCTTTCCTTGCCTAGCCGTGCATTGCCTAGCCTTGCGTTGTCGTGCATTAGCCTTGCCTCGCCTGACCGTGCCTTGCCTTGCGTTACCCTTTCCTTCCCTTGCCGTGCATTGCCTAGCCGTGCGTATTCATGCCTTAGCCTTGTTTCCCCTTGCTGTGCCGTTTCTTCCGTTACACGTGCCTTGCCTTACTTTGCCTTGCCTTCCTTTCCTTCCTTTTCCTTGCCTAGCCGTGCACTGCCTAGCCGTGCGTTGTCGTGCCTTACTCTTGATTCCGCTTACCGTGCCGTTCCTTCCTTTACCTTTGCCTTCCCTTGCCTTCCTTGCCTTCCGTTACTCTTTGCTTGCCTTCCGTGCATTGCCTAGCCTTGCGTTGTGCTGCCTTAGCCTTGCCTCGCCTGACCGTGCCTTGCCTTGCGTTACCCTTTCCTTGCCTTGCCGTGCATTGCCTAGTCCTGCGTTGTCGTGCCTTAGCCTTGTTTCCCCTTACCGTGCCGTTCCTTCCGTTACCCTTGCCTTCCCTTGCTTTCCCTTGCCTTTCTTTCCTTCCGTTACTCTTTCCTTGCCTTGCCGAGCACTGCCTAGCCTTGCGTTGTCGTGCATTAGCCTTGCCTCGCCTGACCGTGCCTTGCCTTGCGTTATGCTTTCCTTGCCTTGCCGTGCATTGCCTAGCCCTGCATTGTCGTGCATTAGCCTTGCCTTTCCTCACCGTGCCTTGCCTTGCGTTACCCTTTCCTTGCTTGGCCGTGCATTGCCTAGCCGTGCGTTGCCGTGCCTTACCCTTGTTTCCCCTTGCCGTGCCTTGCCTTTTGTTACACTTGCCTTGCCTTGCTTTGCCTTGCCTTCCTCTCCTTCCGTTACCTTGCCTAGCCGTGCATTGCCTAGCCTTGCGTTGTCGTGCATTAGCCTTGCCTCGCCTGACCGTGCCTTGCCTTGCGTTACCCTTTCCTTGCTTGGCCGTGCATTGCCTAGCCGTGCGTTGCCGTGCCTTACCCTTGTTTCCCCTTGCCGTGCCTTGCCTTTTGTTACACTTGCCTTTCCTTGCTTTGCCTTGCCTTCCTCTCCTTCCGTTACTCTTTCCTTGCCTAGCCGTGCATTGCCTAGCCTTGCGTTGTCGTGCATTAGCCTTGCCTCTCCTGACCTTGCCTTGCCTTGCGTTACCCTTTCTTTGCCTTGCCGTGCATTGCCTAGTCCTGCGTTGTCCTGCCTTAGCCTTGTTTCCCCTTACCGTGCCGTTCCTTCCGTTACCCTTGCCTTCCCTTGCTTTCCCTTCCCTTTCTTTCCTTCCGTTACTCTTTCCTTGCCTTGCCGAGCACTGCCTAGCCTTGCGTTGTCGTGCCTTAGCCTTGCCTCGCCTGACCGTGCATTGCCTTGCGTTACTCTTTCCTTGCCTTGCCGTGCATTGCCTAGCCTTGCGTTGTCGTGCATTAGCCTTGCCTCGCCTGACCGTGCCTTGCCTTGCGTTACCCTTTCCTTGCCTTGCCGTGCATTGCCTAGCCGTGCTTTTTCGTGCATTAGCGTTGCCTCGCCTGACCGTGCCTTGCCTTGCCTTACCCTTTACTTGCCTTGCCGTGCATTGCCTAGTCCTGCGTTGTCGTGCCTTAGGCTTGTTTCCCCTTAACGTGCCGTTCCGTCCGTTGCCCTTGCCTACCCTTGCTTTCCCTTGCCTTCCTTGCCTTCCGTTACTCTTTACTTACCTTCCGTGCATTGCCTAGCCTTGCGTTGTCGTGCCTTAGCCTTGCGTCGCCTGACCGTGCCTTGCCTTGCGTTACCCTTTCTTTGCCTTGCCGTGCATTGCCTAGTCCTGCGTTGTCGTGCCTTAGCCTTGTTTCCCCGTACCGTGCCGTTCCTTCCGTTAGCCTTGCCTTCCCTTGCTTTCCCTTGCCTTTCTTTCCTTCCGTTACTCTTTCCTTGCCTAGCCGTGCACTGCCTAGCCGTGCGTTGTCGTGCCTTAGCCTTGTTTCCCCTTGCTGTGCCGTTCCTTCCGTTACACTTGCCTTGCCTTTCTTTGCCTTGCTTTCCTTTCCTTCCGTTACTCTTTCCTTGCCTAGCCGTGCATTGCCTAGCCTTGCGTTGTCGTGCATTAGCCTTGCCTCGCCTGACCGTGCCTTGCCTTGCGTTACCCTTTCCTTGCCTTGCCTTGCATTGCCTAGTCCTGAGTTGTCGTGCCTTAGCCTTGTTTCCGCTTACCGTGCCGTTCCTTCCTTTACCTTTGCCTTCCTTTGCCTTCCTTGCCTTCCGTTACTCTTTGCTTGCCTTCCGTGCATTGCCTAGCCTTGCGTTGTCCTGCCTTAGCCTTGCCTCGCCTGACCGTGCCTTGCCTTGCGTTACCCTTTCCTTGCCTTGCCGTGCATAGCCTAATCCTGCGTTGTCGTGCCTTAGCCTTGTTTCCCCTTACCGTGCCGTTCCTTCCGTTACCCTTGCCTTCCCTTGCTTTCCCTTGCCTTTCTTTCCTTCCGTTACTCTTTCCTTGCCTTGCCGAGCACTGCCTAGCCTTGCGTTGTCGTGCATTAGCCTTGCCTCGCCTGACCGTGCCTTGCCTTGCGTTATGCTTTCCTTACCTTGCCGTGCATTGCCTAGCCCTGCATTGTCGTGCATTAGCCTTGCCTTTCCTCACCGTGCCTTGCCTTGCGTTACCCTTTCCTTGCTTGGCCGTGCATTGCCTAGCCGTGCGTTGCCGTGCCTTACCCTTGTTTCCCCTTGCCGTGCCTTGCCTTTTGTTACACTTGCCTTGACTTGCTTTGCCTTGCCTTCCTCTCCTTCCGTTACTCTTTCCTTGCCTAGCCGTGCATTGCCTAGCCTTGCGTTGTCGTGCATTAGCCTTGCCTCGCCTGACCGTGCCTTGCCTTGCGTTACACTTTCTTTGCCTTGCCGTGTATTGCCTAGTCCTGCGTTGTCGTGCCTTAGCCTTGTTTCCCCTTACCGTGCCGTTCCTTCCGTTACCCTTGCCTTCCCTTGCTTTCCCTTCCCTTTCTTTCCTTCCGTTACTCTTTCCTTGCCTTGCCGAGCACTGCCTAGCCTTGCGTTGTCGTGCCTTAGCCTTGCCTCGCCTGACCGTGCATTGCCTTGCGTTACTCTTTCTTTGCCTTGCCGTGCATTGCCTAGCCTTGCGTTGTCGTGCATTAGCCTTGCCTCGCCTGACCGTGCCTTGCCTTGCGTTACCCTTTCCTTGCCTTGCCGTGCATTGCCTAGCCGTGCTTTTTCGTGCATTAGCGTTGCCTCGCCTGACCGTGCCTTGCCTTGCCTTACCCTTTACTTGCCTTGCCGTGCATTGCCTAGTCCTGCGTTGTCGTGCCTTAGGCTTGTTTCCCCTTAACGTGCCGTTCCGTCCGTTGCCCTTGCCTACCCTTGCTTTCCCTTGCCTTCCTTGCCTTCCGTTACTCTTTACTTACCTTCCGTGCATTGCCTAGCCTTGCGTTGTCGTGCCTTAGCCTTGCGTCGCCTGACCGTGCCTTGCCTTGCGTTACCCTTTCTTTGCCTTGCCGTGCATTGCCTAGTCCTGCGTTGTCGTGCCTTAGCCTTGTTTCCCCGTACCGTGCCGTTCCTTCCGTTAGCCTTGCCTTCCCTTGCTTTCCCTTGCCTTTCTTTCCTTCCGTTACTCTTTCCTTGCCTAGCCGTGCACTGCCTAGCCGTGCGTTGTCGTGCCTTAGCCTTGTTTCCCCTTGCTGTGCCGTTCCTTCCGTTACACTTGCCTTGCCTTTCTTTGCCTTGCTTTCCTTTCCTTCCGTTACTCTTTCCTTGCCTAGCCGTGCATTGCCTAGCCTTGCGTTGTCGTGCATTAGCCTTGCCTCGCCTGACCGTGCCTTGCCTTGCGTTACCCTTTCCTTGCCTTGCCTTGCATTGCCTAGTCCTGAGTTGTCGTGCCTTAGCCTTGTTTCCGCTTACGGTGCCGTTCCTTCCTTTACCTTTGCCTTCCTTTGCCTTCCTTCCCTTCCGTTACTCTTTGCTTGCCTTCCGTGCATTGCCTAGCCATGCGTTGTCCTGCCTTAGCCTTGCCTCGCCTGACCGTGCCTTGCCTTGCGTTACACTTTCCTTGCCTTGCCGTGCATAGCCTAATCCTGCGTTGTCGTGCCTTAGCCTTGTTTCCCCTTACCGTGCCGTTCCTTCCGTTACCCTTGCCTTCCCTTGCTTTCCCTTGCCTTTCTTTCCTTCCGTTACTCTTTCCTTGCCTTGCCGAGCACTGCCTAGCCTTGCGTTGTCGTGCATTAGCCTTGCCTCGCCTGACCGTGCCTTGCCTTGCGTTATGCTTTCCTTACCTTGCCGTGCATTGCCTAGCCCTGCATTGTCGTGCATTAGCCTTGCCTTTCCTCACCGTGCCTTGCCTTGCGTTACCCTTTCCTTGCTTGGCCGTGCATTGCCTAGCCGTGCGTTGCCGTGCCTTACCCTTGTTTCCCCTTGCCGTGCCTTGCCTTTTGTTACACTTGCCTTGCCTTGCTTTGCCTTGCCTTCCTCTCCTTCCGTTACTCTTTCCTTGCCTAGCCGTGCATTGCCTAGCCTTGCGTTGTCGTGCATTAGCCTTGCCTCGCCTGACCGTGCCTTGCCTTGCGTTACACTTTCTTTGCCTTGCCGTGCATTGCCTAGTCCTGCGTTGTCGTGCCTTAGCCTTGTTTCCCCTTACCGTGCCGTTCCTTCCGTTACCCTTGCCTTCCCTTGCTTTCCCTTGCCTTTCTTTCCTTCCGTTACTCTTTACTTACCTTCCGTGCATTGCCTAGCCTTGCGTTGTCGTGCCTTAGCCTTGCGTCGCCTGACCGTGCCTTGCCTTGCGTTACCCTTTCTTTGCCTTGCCGTGCATTGCCTGGTCCTGCGTTGTCGTGCCTTAGCCTTGTTTCCCCGTACCGTGCCGTTCCTTCCGTTAGCCTTGCCTTCCCTTGCTTTCCCTTGCCTTTCTTTCCTTCCGTTACTCTTTCCTTGCCTAGCCGTGCACTGCCTAGCCGTGCGTTGTCGTGCCTTAGCCTTGTTTCCCCTTGCTGTGCCGTTCCTTCCGTTACACTTGCCTTGCCTTTCTTTGCCTTGCCTTCCTTTCCTTCCGTTACTCTTTCCTTGCCTAGCCGTGCATTGCCTAGCCTTGCGTTGTCGTGCATTAGCCTTGCCTCGCCTGACCGTGCCTTGCCTTGCGTTACCCTTTCCTTGCCTTGCCTTGCATTGCCTAGTCCTGAGTTGTCGTGCCTTAGCCTTGTTTCCGCTTACCGTGCCGTTCCTTCCGTTACCCTTGCCTTCCCTTGCTTTCCCTTGCCTTTCTTTCCTTCCGTTACTCTTTCCTTGCCTTGCCGAGCACTGCCTAGCCTTGCGTTGTCGTGCATTAGCCTTGCCTCGCCTGACCGTGCCTTGCCTTGCGTTATGCTTTCCTTACCTTGCCGTGCATTGCCTAGCCCTGCATTGTCGTGCATTAGCCTTGCCTTTCCTCACCGTGCCTTCCCTTGCGTTACCCTTTCCTTGCTTGGCCGTGCATTGCCTAGCCGTGCGTTGCCGTGCCTTACCCTTGTTTCCCCTTGCCGTGCCTTGCCTTTTGTTACACTTGCCTTGCCTTGCTTTGCCTTGCCTTCCTCTCCTTCCGTTACTCTTTCCTTGCCTAGCGGTGCATTGCCTAGCCTTGCGTTGTCGTGCATTAGCCTTGCCTCGCCTGACCGTGCCTTGCCTTGCGTTACACTTTCTTTGCCTTGCCGTGCATTGCCTAGTCCTGCGTTGTCGTACCTTAGCCTTGTTTCCCCTTACCGTGCCGTTCCTTCCGTTACCCTTGCCTTCCCTTGCTTTCCCTTGCCTTTCTTTCCTTTCGTTACTCTTTCCTTGCCTTGCCGAGCACTGCCTAGCCTTGCGTTGTCGTGCCTTAGCCTTGCCTCGCCTGACCGTGCAATGCCTTGCGTTACCCTTTCCTTGCCTTGCCGTGCATTGCCTAGCCGTGCTTTTTCGTGCATTAGCGTTGCCTCGCCTGACCGTGCCTTGCCTTGCCTTACCCTTTCCTTGCCTTGCCGTGCATTGCCTAGTCCTGCGTTGTCGTGCCTTAGGCTTGTTTCCCCTTAACGTGCCGTTCCGTCCGTTGCCCTTGCCTACCCTTGCTTTCCCTTGCCTTCCTTGCCTTCCGTTACTCTTTACTTACCTTCCGTGCATTGCCTAGCCTTGCGTTGTCGTGCCTTAGCCTTGCGTCGCCTGACCGTGCCTTGCCTTGCGTTACCCTTTCTTTGCCTTGCCGTGCATTGCCTAGTCCTGCGTTGTCGTGCCTTAGCCTTGTTTCCCCGTACCGTGCCGTTCCTTCCGTTAGCCTTGCCTTCCCTTGCTTTCCCTTGCCTTTCTTTCCTTCCGTTACTCTTTCCTTGCCTAGCCGTGCACTGCCTAGCCGTGCGTTGTCGTGCCTTAGCCTTGTTTCCCCTTGCTGTGCCGTTCCTTCCGTTACACTTGCCTTGCCTTTCTTTGCCTTGCCTTCCTTTCCTTCCGTTACTCTTTCCTTGCCTAGCTGTGCACTGCCTAGCCTTGCGTTGTCGTGCATTAGCCTTCCCTTGCCTCACCGTACCTTGCCTTGCGTTACCCTTTCCTTGCCTTGCCGTGCACTGCCTAGCCTTGCGTTGTCGTGCCTTACCCTTGTTTCCCCTTGCCGTGCCGTGCCTTTTGTTACACTTGCCTTGCCTTGCATTGCTTTGCCTTCCTTTCCTTCCGTTACTCTTTCCTTGCCTAGCCGTGCATTGCCTAGCCTTGCGTTGTCGTGCATTAGCCTTGCCTCGCCTGACCGTGCCTTGCCTTGCGTTACCCTTTCCTTCCCTTGCCGTGCATTGCCTAGCCGTGCGTTGTCTTGCCTTAGCCTTGTTTCCCCTTGCTGTGCCGTTTCTTCCGTTACACGTGCCTTGCCTTACTTTGCCTTGCCTTCCTTTCCTTCCTTTTCCTTGCCTAGCCGTGCACTGCCTAGCCGTGCGTTGTCGTGCCTTAGCCTTGATTCCGCTTACCGTGCCGTTCCTTCCTTTACCGTTGCCTTCCCTTGCCTTCCTTGCCTTCCATTACTCTTTGCTTGCCTTCCGTGCATTGCCTAGCCTTGCGTTGTCCTGCCTTAGCCTTGCCTCGCCTGACCGTGCCTTGCCTTGCGTTACCCTTTCCTTGCCTTGCCGTGCATTGCCTAGTCCTGCGTTGTCGTGCCTTAGCCTTGTTTCCCCTTACCGTGCCGTTCCTTCCGTTACCCTTGCCTTCCCTTGCTTTCCCTTGCCTTTCTTTCCTTCCGTTACTCTTTCCTTGCCTTGCCGAGCACTGCCTAGCCTTGCGTTGTCGTGCCTTAGCCTTGGCTCGCCTGACCGTGCCTTGCCTTGCGTTACCCTTTCCTTGCTTGGCCGTGCATTGCCTAGCCGTGCGTTGCCGTGCCTTACCCTTGTTTCCCCTTGCCGTGCCTTGCCTTTTGTTACACTTGCCTTGCCTTGCTTTGCCTTGCCTTCCTCTCCTTCCGTTACTCTTTCCTTGCCTAGCCGTGCATTGCCTAGCCTTGCGTTGTCGTGCATTAGCCTTGCCTCGCCTGACCTTGCCTTGCCTTGCGTTACCCTTTCTTTGCCTTGCCGTGCATTGCCTAGTCCTGCGTTGTCCTGCCTTAGCCTTGTTTCCCCTTACCGTGCCGTTCCTTCCGTTACCCTTGCCTTCCCTTGCTTTCCCTTGCCTTTCTTTCCTTCCGTTACTCTTTCCTTGCCTTGCCGAGCACTGCCTAGCCTTGCGTTGTCGTGCATTAGCCTTGCCTCGCCTGACCGTGCATTGCCTTGCGTTACCCTTTCCTTGCCTTGCCGTGCATTGCCTAGCCTTGCGTTGTCGTGCATTAGCCTTGCCTCGCCTGACCGTGCCTTGCCTTGCGTTACCCTTTCCTTGCCTTGCCGTGCATTGCCTAGCCGTGCTTTTTCGTGCGTTAGCGTTGCCTCGCCTGACCGTGCCTTGCCTTGCGTTACCCTTTCCTTGCATTGCCGTGCATTGCCTAGTCCTGCGTTGTCGTGCCTTAGGCTTGTTTCCCCTTAACGTGCCGTTCCTTCCGTTGCCCTTGCCTACCCTTGCTTTCCCTTGCCTTCCTTGCCTTCCGTTACTCTTTACTTACCTTCCGTGCATTGCCTAGCCTTGCGTTGTCGTGCCTTAGCCTTGCGTCGCCTGACCGTGCCTTGCCATGCGTTACCCTTTCTTTGCCTTGCCGTGCATTGCCTAGTCCTGCGTTGTCGTGCCTTAGCCTTGTTTCCCCGTACCGTGCCGTTCCTTCCGTTAGCCTTGCCTTCCCTTGCTTTCCCTTGCCTTTCTTTCCTTCCGTTACTCTTTCCTTGCCTAGCCGTGCACTGCCTAGCCGTGCGTTGTCGTGCCTTAGCCTTGTTTCCCCTTGCTGTGCCGTTCCTTCCGTTACACTTGCCTTGCCTTTCTTTGCCTTGCCTTCCTTTCCTTCCGTTACTCTTTCCTTGCCTAGCCGTGCATTGCCTAGCCTTGCGTTGTCGTGCATTAGCCTTGCCTCGCCTGACCGTGCCTTGCCTTGCGTTACCCTTTCCTTGCCTTGCCTTGCATTGCCTAGTCCTGAGTTGTCGTGCCTTAGCCTTGTTTCCGCTTACCGTGCCGTTCCTTCCTTTACCTTTGCCTTCCTTTGCCTTCCTTGCCTTCCGTTACTCTTTGCTTGCCTTCCGTGCATTGCCTAGCCTTGCGTTGTCCTGCCTTAGCCTTGCCTCGCCTGACCGTGCCTTGCCTTGCGTTACCCTTTCCTTGCCTTGCCGTGCATAGCCTAATCCTGCGTTGTCGTGCCTTAGCCTTGTTTCCCCTTACCGTGCCGTTCCTTCCGTTACCCTTGCCTTCCCTTGCTTTCCCTTGCCTTTCTTTCCTTCCGTTACTCTTTCCTTGCCTTGCCGAGCACTGCCTAGCCTTGCGTTGTCGTGCATTAGCCTTGCCTCGCCTGACCGTGCCTTGCCTTGCGTTATGCTTTCCTTACCTTGCCGTGCATTGCCTAGCCCTGCATTGTCGTGCATTAGCCTTGCCTTTCCTCACCGTGCCTTGCCTTGCGTTACCCTTTCCTTGCGTGGCCGTGCATTGCCTAGCCGTGCGTTGCCGTGCCTTACCCTTGTTTCCCCTTGCCGTGCCTTGCCTTTTGTTACACTTGCCTTGCCTTGCTTTGCCTTGCCTTCCTCTCCTTCCGTTACTCTTTCCTTGCCTAGCCGTGCATTGCCTAGCCTTGCGTTGTCGTGCATTAGCCTTGCCTCGCCTGACCGTGCCTTGCCTTGCGTTACACTTTCTTTGCCTTGCCGTGCATTGCCTAGTCCTGCGTTGTCGTGCCTTAGCCTTGTTTCCCCTTACCGTGCCGTTCCTTCCGTTACCCTTGCCTTCCCTTGCTTTCCCTTGCCTTTCTTTCCTTCCGTTACTCTTTCCTTGCCTTGCCGAGCACTGCCTAGCCTTGCGTTGTCGTGCCTTAGCCTTGCCTCGCCTGACCGTGCATTGCCTTGCGTTAATCTTTCCTTGCCTTGCCGTGCATTGCCTAGCCTTGCGTTGTCGTGCATTAGCCTTGCCTCGCCTGACCGTGCCTTGCCTTGCGTTACCCTTTCCTTGCCTTGCCGTGCATTGCCTAGCCGTGCTTTTTCGTGCATTAGCGTTGCCTCGCCTGACCGTGCCTTGCCTTGCCTTACCCTTTCCTTGCCTTGCCGTGCATTGCCTAGTCCTGCGTTGTCGTGCCTTAGGCTTGTTTCCCCTTAACGTGCCGTTCCGTCCGTTGCCCTTGCCTACCCTTGCTTTCCCTTGCCTTCCTTGCCTTCCGTTACTCTTTACTTACCTTCCGTGCATTGCCTAGCCTTGCGTTGTCGTGCCTTAGCCTTGCGTCGCCTGACCGTGCCTTGCCTTGCGTTACCCTTTCTTTGCCTTGCCGTGCATTGCCTAGTCCTGCGTTGTCGTGCCTTAGCCTTGTTTCCCCGTACCGTGCCGTTCCTTCCGTTAGCCTTGCCTTCCCTTGCTTTCCCTTGCCTTTCTTTCCTTCCGTTACTCTTTCCTTGCCTAGCCGTGCACTGCCTAGCCGTGCGTTGTCGTGCCTTAGCCTTGTTTCCCCTTGCTGTGCCGTTCCTTCCGTTACACTTGCCTTGCCTTTCTTTGCCTTGCCTTGCTTTCCTTCCGTTACTCTTTCCTTGCCTAGCTGTGCACTGCCTAGCCTTGCGTTGTCGTGCATTAGCCTTCCCTTGCCTCACCGTACCTTGCCTTGCGTTACCCTTTCCTTGCCTTGCCGTGCACTGCCTAGCCTTGCGTTGTCGTTCCTTACCCTTGTTTCCCCTTGCCGTGCCGTGCCTTTTGTTACACTTGCCTTGCCTTGCATTGCTTTGCCTTCCTTACCTTCCGTTACTCTTTCCTTGCCTAGCCGTGCATTGCCTAGCCTTGCGTTGTCGTGCATTAGCCTTGCCTCGCCTGACCGTGCCTTGCCTTGCGTTACCCTTTCCTTCCCTTGCCCTGCATTGCCTAGCCGTGCGTTGTCTTGCCTTAGCCTTGTTTCCCCTTGCTGTGCCGTTTCTTCCGTTACACGTGCCTTGCCTTACTTTGCCTTGCCTTCCTTTCCTTCCCTTTCCTTGCCTAGCCGTGCACTGCCTAGCCGTGCGTTGTCGTGCCTTAGCCTTGTTTCCGCTTACCGTGCCGTTCCTTCCTTTACCTTTGCCTTCCCTTGCCTTCCTTGCCTTCCGTTACTCTTTGCTTGCCTTCCGTGCATTGCCTAGCCTTGCGTTGTCCTGCCTTAGCCTTGCCTCGCCTGACCGTGCCTTGCCTTGCGTTACCCTTTCCTTGCCTTGCCGTGCATTGCCTAGTCCTGCGTTGTCGTGCCTTAGCCTTGTTTCCCCTTACCGTGCCGTTCCTTCCGTTACCCTTGCCTTCCCTTGCTTTCCCTTGCCTTTCTTTCCTTCCGTTACTCTTTCCTTGCCTTGCCGAGCACTGCCTAGCCTTGCGTTGTCGTGCATTAGCCTTGCCTCGCCTGACCGTGCCTTGCCTTGCGTTATGCTTTCCTTGCCTTGCCGTGCATTGCCTAGCCCTGCATTGTCGTGCATTAGCCTTGCCTTTCCTCACCGTGCCTTGCCTTGCGTTACCCTTTCCTTGCTTGGCCGTGCATTGCCTAGCCGTGCGTTGCCGTGCCTTACCCTTGTTTCCCCTTGCCGTGCCTTGCCTTTTGTTACACTTGCCTTGCCTTGCTTTGCCTTGCCTTCCTCTCCTTCCGTTACTCTTTCCTTGCCTAGCCGTGCATTGCCTAGCCTTGCGTTGTCGTGCCTTAGCCTTGCCTCGCCTGACCGTGCATTGCCTTGCGGTACTCTTTCCTTGCCTTGCCGTGCATTGCCTAGCCTTGCGTTGTCGTGCATTAGCCTTGCCTCGCCTGACCGTGCCTTGCCTTGCGTTACCCTTTCCTTGTCTTGCCGTGCATTGCCTAGCCCTGCTTTTTCGTGCATTAGCGTTGCCTCGCCTGACCGTGCCTTGCCTTGCGTTACCCTTTCCTTGCCTTGCCGTGCATTGCCTAGTCCTGCGTTGTCGTGCCTTAGGCTTGTTTCCCCTTAACGTGCCGTTCCGTCCGTAGCCCTTGCCTACCCTTGCTTTCCCTTGCCTTCCTTGCCTTCCGTTACTCTTTACTTACCTTCCGTGCATTGCCTAGCCTTGCGTTGTCGTGCCTTAGCCTTGCGTCGCCTGACCGTGCCTTGCCTTGCGTTACCCTTTCTTTGCCTTGCCGTGCATTGCCTAGTCCTGCGTTGTCGTGCCTTAGCCTTGTTTCCCCGTACCGTGCCGTTCCTTCCGTTAGCCTTGCCTTCCCTTGCTTTCCCTTGCCTTTCTTTCCTTCCGTTACTCTTTCCTTGCCTAGCCGTGCACTGCCTAGCCGTGCGTTGTCGTGCCTTAGCCTTGTTTCCCCTTGCTGTGCCGTTCCTTCCGTTACACTTGCCTTGCCTTTCTTTGCCTTGCCTTCCTTTCCTTCCGTTACTCTTTCCTTGCCTAGCCGTGCACTGCCTAGCCCTGCGTTGTCGTGCATTAGCCTTCCCTTGCCTCACCGTACCTTGCCTTGCGTTACCCTTTCCTTGCGTGGCCGTGCATTGCCTAGCCGTGCGTTGCCGTGCCTTACCCTTGTTTCCCCTTGCCGTGCCTTGCCTTTTGTTACACTTGCCTTGCCTTGCTTTGCCTTGCCTTCCTCTCCTTCCGTTACTCTTTCCTTGCCTAGCCGTGCATTGCCTAGCCTTGCGTTGTCGTGCATTAGCCTTGCCTCGCCTGACCGTGCCTTGCCTTGCGTTACACTTTCTTTGCCTTGCCGTGCATTGCCTAGTCCTGCGTTGTCGTGCCTTAGCCTTGTTTCCCCTTACCGTGCCGTTCCTTCCGTTACCCTTGCCTTCCCTTGCTTTCCCTTGCCTTTCTTTCCTTCCGTTACTCTTTCCTTGCCTTGCCGAGCACTGCCTAGCCTTGCGTTGTCGTGCCTTAGCCTTGCCTCGCCTGACCGTGCATTGCCTTGCGTTAATCTTTCCTTGCCTTGCCGTGCATTGCCTAGCCTTGCGTTGTCGTGCATTAGCCTTGCCTCGCCTGACCGTGCCTTGCCTTGCGTTACCCTTTCCTTGCCTTGCCGTGCATTGCCTAGCCGTGCTTTTTCGTGCATTAGCGTTGCCTCGCCTGACCGTGCCTTGCCTTGCCTTACCCTTTCCTTGCCTTGCCGTGCATTGCCTAGTCCTGCGTTGTCGTGCCTTAGGCTTGTTTCCCCTTAACGTGCCGTTCCGTCCGTTGCCCTTGCCTACCCTTGCTTTCCCTTGCCTTCCTTGCCTTCCGTTACTCTTTACTTACCTTCCGTGCATTGCCTAGCCTTGCGTTGTCGTGCCTTAGCCTTGCGTCGCCTGACCGTGCCTTGCCTTGCGTTACCCTTTCTTTGCCTTGCCGTGCATTGCCTAGTCCTGCGTTGTCGTGCCTTAGCCTTGTTTCCCCGTACCGTGCCGTTCCTTCCGTTAGCCTTGCCTTCCCTTGCTTTCCCTTGCCTTTCTTTCCTTCCGTTACTGTTTCCTTGCCTAGCCGTGCACTGCCTAGCCGTGCGTTGTCGTGCCTTAGCCTTGTTTCCCCTTGCTGTGCCGTTCCTTCCGTTACACTTGCCTTGCCTTTCTTTGCCTTGCCTTGCTTTCCTTCCGTTACTCTTTCCTTGCCTAGCTGTGCACTGCCTAGCCTTGCGTTGTCGTGCATTAGCCTTCCCTTGCCTCACCGTACCTTGCCTTGCGTTACCCTTTCCTTGCCTTGCCGTGCACTGCCTAGCCTTGCGTTGTCGTTCCTTACCCTTGTTTCCCCTTGCCGTGCCGTGCCTTTTGTTACACTTGCCTTGCCTTGCATTGCTTTGCCTTCCTTACCTTCCGTTACTCTTTCCTTGCCTAGCCGTGCATTGCCTAGCCTTGCGTTGTCGTGCATTAGCCTTGCCTCGCCTGACCGTGCCTTGCCTTGCGTTACCCTTTCCTTCCCTTGCCCTGCATTGCCTAGCCGTGCGTTGTCTTGCCTTAGCCTTGTTTCCCCTTGCTGTGCCGTTTCTTCCGTTACACGTGCCTTGCCTTACTTTGCCTTGCCTTCCTTTCCTTCCCTTTCCTTGCCTAGCCGTGCACTGCCTAGCCGTGCGTTGTCGTGCCTTAGCCTTGTTTCCGCTTACCGTGCCGTTCCTTCCTTTACCTTTGCCTTCCCTTGCCTTCCTTGCCTTCCGTTACTCTTTGCTTGCCTTCCGTGCATTGCCTAGCCTTGCGTTGTCCTGCCTTAGCCTTGCCTCGCCTGACCGTGCCTTGCCTTGCGTTACCCTTTCCTTGCCTTGCCGTGCATTGCCTAGTCCTGCGTTGTCGTGCCTTAGCCTTGTTTCCCCTTACCGTGCCGTTCCTTCCGTTACCCTTGCCTTCCCTTGCTTTCCCTTGCCTTTCTTTCCTTCCGTTACTCTTTCCTTGCCTTGCCGAGCACTGCCTAGCCTTGCGTTGTCGTGCATTAGCCTTGCCTCGCCTGACCGTGCCTTGCCTTGCGTTATGCTTTCCTTGCCTTGCCGTGCATTGCCTAGCCCTGCATTGTCGTGCATTAGCCTTGCCTTTCCTCACCGTGCCTTGCCTTGCGTTACCCTTTCCTTGCTTGGCCGTGCATTGCCTAGCCGTGCGTTGCCGTGCCTTACCCTTGTTTCCCCTTGCCGTGCCTTGCCTTTTGTTACACTTGCCTTGCCTTGCTTTGCCTTGCCTTCCTCTCCTTCCGTTACTCTTTCCTTGCCTAGCCGTGCATTGCCTAGCCTTGCGTTGTCGTGCCTTAGCCTTGCCTCGCCTGACCGTGCATTGCCTTGCGGTACTCTTTCCTTGCCTTGCCGTGCATTGCCTAGCCTTGCGTTGTCGTGCATTAGCCTTGCCTCGCCTGACCGTGCCTTGCCTTGCGTTACCCTTTCCTTGTCTTGCCGTGCATTGCCTAGCCCTGCTTTTTCGTGCATTAGCGTTGCCTCGCCTGACCGTGCCTTGCCTTGCGTTACCCTTTCCTTGCCTTGCCGTGCATTGCCTAGTCCTGCGTTGTCGTGCCTTAGGCTTGTTTCCCCTTAACGTGCCGTTCCGTCCGTAGCCCTTGCCTACCCTTGCTTTCCCTTGCCTTCCTTGCCTTCCGTTACTCTTTACTTACCTTCCGTGCATTGCCTAGCCTTGCGTTGTCGTGCCTTAGCCTTGCGTCGCCTGACCGTGCCTTGCCTTGCGTTACCCTTTCTTTGCCTTGCCGTGCATTGCCTAGTCCTGCGTTGTCGTGCCTTAGCCTTGTTTCCCCGTACCCTGCCGTTCCTTCCGTTAGCCTTGCCTTCCCTTGCTTTCCCTTGCCTTTCTTTCCTTCCGTTACTCTTTCCTTGCCTAGCCGTGCACTGCCTAGCCGTGCGTTGTCGTGCCTTAGCCTTGTTTCCCCTTGCTGTGCCGTTCCTTCCGTTACACTTGCCTTGCCTTTCTTTGCCTTGCCTTCCTTTCCTTCCGTTACTCTTTCCTTGCCTAGCCGTGCACTGCCTAGCCTTGCGTTGTCGTGCATTAGCCTTCCCTTGCCTCACCGTTCCTTGCCTTGCGTTACCCTTTCCTTGCCTTGCCGTGCACTGCCTAGCCTTGCGTTGTCGTGCCTTACCCTTGTTTCCCCTTGCCGTGCCGTGCCTTTTGTTACACTTGCCTTGCCTTGCTTTGCTTTGCCTTCCTTTCCTTCCGTTACTCTTTCCTTGCCTAGCCGTGCACTGCCTAGCCGTGCGTTGTCGTGCCTTAGCCTTGTTTCCCCTTACCGTGCCGTTCCTTCCGTTACCCTTGCCTTCCCTTGCTTTCCCTTGCCTTTCTTTCCTTCCGTTACGCTTTCCTTGCCTTGCCGAGCACTGCCTAGCCTTGCGTTGTCGTGCATTAGCCTTGCCTCGCCTGACCGTGCATTGCCTTGCGTTACCCTTTCCTTGCCTTGCCGTGCATTGCCTAGCCTTGCGTTGTCGTGCATTAGCCTTGCCTCGCCTGACCGTGCCTTGCCTTGCGTTACCCTTTCCTTGCCTTGCCGTGCATTGCCTAGCCGTGCTTTTTCGTGCATTAGCGTTGCCTCGCCTGACCGTGCCTTGCCTTGCGTTACCCTTTCCTTGCATTGCCGTGCATTGCCTAGTCCTGCGTTGTCGTGCCTTAGGCTTGTTTCCCCTTAACGTGCCGTTCCGTCCGTTGCCCTTGCCTACCCTTGCTTTCCCTTGCCTTCCTTGCCTTCCGTTACTCTTTACTTACCTTCCGTGCAATGCCTAGCCTTGCGTTGTCGTGCCTTAGCCTTGCGTCGCCTGACCGTGCCTTGCCTTGCGTTACCCTTTCTTTGCCTTGCCGTGCATTGCCTAGTCCTGCGTTGTCGTGCCTTAGCCTTGTTTCCCCGTACCGTGCCGTTCCTTCCGTTAGCCTTGCCTTCCCTTGCTTTCCCTTGCCTTTCTTTCCTTCCGTTACTCTTTCCTTGCCTAGCCGTGCACTGCCTAGCCGTGCGTTGTCGTGCCTTAGCCTTGTTTCCCCTTGCTGTGCCGTTCCTTCCGTTACACTTGCCTTGCCTTTCTTTGCCTTGCCTTCCTTTCCTTCCGTTACTCTTTCCTTGCCTAGCCGTGCATTGCCTAGCCTTGCGTTGTCGTGCATTAGCCTTGCCTCGCCTGACCGTGCCTTGCCTTGCGTTACCCTTTCCTTGCCTTGCCTTGCATTGCCTAGTCCTGAGTTGTCGTGCCTTAGCCTTGTTTCCGCTTACCGTGCCGTTCCTTCCTTTACCTTTGCCTTACTTTGCCTTCCTTGCCTTCCGTTACTCTTTGCTTGCCTTCCGTGCATTGCCTAGCCTTGCGTTGTCCTGCCTTAGCCTTGCCTCGCCTAACCGTGCCTTGCCTTGCGTTACCCTTTCCTTGCCTTGCCGTGCATAGCCTAATCCTGCGTTTTCGTGCCTTAGCCTTGTTTCCCCTTACCGTGCCGTTCCTTCCGTTACCCTTGCCTTCCCTTGCTTTCCCTTGCCTTTCTTTCCTTCCGTTACTCTTTCCTTGCCTTGCCGAGCACTGCCTAGCCTTGCGTTGTCGTGCATTAGCCTTGCCTCGCCTGACCGTGCCTTGCCTTGCGTTATGCTTTCCTTACCTTGCCGTGCATTGCCTAGCCCTGCATTGTCGTGCATTAGCCTTGCCTTTCCTCACCGTGCCTTGCCTTGCGTTACCCTTTCCTTGCTTGGCCGTGCATTGCCTAGCCGTGCGTTGCCGTGCCTTACCCTTGTTTCCCCTTGCCGTGTCTTGCCTTTTGTTACACTTGCCTTGCCTTGCTTTGCCTTGCCTTCCTCTCCTTCCGTTACTCTTTCCTTGCCTAGCCGTGCATTGCCTAGCCTTGCGTTGTCGTGCATTAGCCTTGCCTCGCCTGACCGTGCCTTGCCTTGCGTTACACTTTCTTTGCCTTGCCGTGCATTGCCTAGTCCTGCGTTGTCGTACCTTAGCCTTGTTTCCCCTTACCGTGCCGTTCCTTCCGTTACCCTTGCCTTCCCTTGCTTTCCCTTGCCTTTCTTTCCTTTCGTTACTCTTTCCTTGCCTTGCCGAGCACTGCCTAGCCTTGCGTTGTCGTGCCTTAGCCTTGCCTCGCCTGACCGTGCATTGCCTTGCGGTACTCTTTCCTTGCCTTGCCGTGCATTGCCTAGCCTTGCGTTGTCGTGCATTAGCCTTGCCTCGCCTGACCGTGCCTTGCCTTGCGTTACCCTTTCCTTGCCTTGCCGTGCATTGCCTAGCCGTGCTTTTTCGTGCATTAGCGTTGCCTCGCCTGACCGTGCCTTGCCTTGCCTTACCCTTTCCTTGCCTTGCCGTGCATTGCCTAGTCCTGCGTTGTCGTGCCTTAGGCTTGTTTCCCCTTAACGTGCCGTTCCGTCCGTTGCCCTTGCCTACCCTTGCTTTCCCTTGCCTTCCTTGCCTTCCGTTACTCTTTACTTACCTTCCGTGCATTGCCTAGCCTTGCGTTGTCGTGCCTTAGCCTTGCGTCGCCTGACCGTGCCTTGCCTTGCGTTACCCTTTCTTTGCCTTGCCGTGCATTGCCTAGTCCTGCGTTGTCGTGCCTTAGCCTTGTTTCCCCGTACCGTGCCGTTCCTTCCGTTAGCCTTGCCTTCCCTTGCTTTCCCTTGCCTTTCTTTCCTTCCGTTACTCTTTCCTTGCCTAGCCGTGCACTGCCTAGCCGTGCGTTGTCGTGCCTTAGCCTTGTTTCCCCTTGCTGTGCCGTTCCTTCCGTTACACTTGCCTTGCCTTGCCGTGCACTGCCTAGCCTTGCGTTGTCGTGCCTTACCCTTGTTTCCCCTTGCCGTGCCGTGCCTTTTGTTACACTTGCCTTGCCTTGCATTGCTTTGCCTTCCTTTCCTTCCGTTACTCTTTCCTTGCCTAGCCGTGCATTGCCTAGCCTTGCGTTGTCGTGCATTAGCCTTGCCTCGCCTGACCGTGCCTTGCCTTGCGTTACCCTTTCCTTCCCTTGCCGTGCATTGCCTAGCCGTGCGTTGTCTTGCCTTAGCCTTGTTTCCCCTTGCTGTGCCGTTTCTTCCGTTACAGGTGCCTTGCCTTACTTTGCCTTGCCTTCCTTTCCTTCCTTTTCCTTGCCTAGCCGTGCACTGCCTAGCCGTGCGTTGTCGTGCCTTAGCCTTGATTCCGCTTACCGTGCCGTTCCTTCCTTTACCGTTGCCTTCCCTTGCCTTCCTTGCCTTCCGTTACTCTTTGCTTGCCTTCCGTGCATTGCCTAGCCTTGCGTTGTCCTGCCTTAGCCTTGCCTCGCCTGACCGTGCCTTGCCTTGCGTTACCCTTTCCTTGCCTTGCCGTGCATTGCCTAGTCCTGCGTTGTCGTGCCTTAGCCTTGTTTCCCCTTACCGTGCCGTTCCTTCCGTTACCCTTGCCTTCCCTTGCTTTCCCTTGCCTTTCTTTCCTTCCGTTACTCTTTCCTTGCCTTGCCGAGCACTGCCTAGCCTTGCGTTGTCGTGCCTTAGCCTTGTTTCCCCTTGCTGTGCCGTTCCTTCCGTTACACTTGCCTTGCCTTTCTTTGCCTTGCCTTCCTTTCCTTCCGTTACTCTTTCCTTGCCTAGCTGTGCACTGCCTAGCCTTGCGTTGTCGTGCATTAGCCTTCCCTTGCCTCACCGTACCTTGCCTTGCGTTACCCTTTCCTTGCCTTGCCGTGCACTGCCTAGCCTTGCGTTGTCGTGCCTTACCCTTGTTTCCCCTTGCCGTGCCGTGCCTTTTGTTACACTTGCCTTGCCTTGCATTGCTTTGCCTTCCTTTCCTTCCGTTACTCTTTCCTTGCCTAGCCGTGCATTGCCTAGCCTTGCGTTGTCGTGCATTAGCCTTGCCTCGCCTGACCGTGCCTTGCCTTGCGTTACCCTTTCCTTCCCTTGCCGTGCATTGCCTAGCCGTGCGTTGTCTTGCCTTAGCCTTGTTTCCCCTTGCTGTGCCGTTTCTTCCGTTACACGTGCCTTGCCTTACTTTGCCTTGCCTTCCTTTCCTTCCCTTTCCTTGCCTAGCCGTGCACTGCCTAGCCGTGCGTTGTCGTGCCTTAGCCTTGTTTCCGCTTACCGTGCCGTTCCTTCCTTTACCTTTGCCTTCCCTTGCCTTCCGTTACTCTTTGCTTGCCTTCCGTGCATTGCCTAGCCTTGCGTTGTCCTGCCTTAGCCTTGCCTCGCCTGACCGTGCCTTGCCTTGCGTTACCCTTTCCTTGCCTTGCCGTGCATTGCCTAGTCCTGCGTTGTCGTGCCTTAGCCTTGTTTCCCCTTACCGTGCCGTTCCTTCCGTTACCCTTGCCTTCCCTTGCTTTCCCTTGCCTTTCTTTCCTTCCGTTACTCTTTCCTTGCCTTGCCGAGCACTGCCTAGCCTTGCGTTGTCGTGCATTAGCCTTGCCTCGCCTGACCGTGCCTTGCCTTGCGTTACCCTTTCCTTGCCTTGCCGTGCATTGCCTAGTCCTGCGTTGTCGTGCCTTAGCCTTGTTTCCCCTTACCGTGCCGTTGCTTCCGTTACCCTTGCCTTCCCTTGCTTTCCCTTGCCTTTCTTTCCTTCCGTTACTCTTTCCTTGCCTTGCCGAACACTGCCTATCGTTGCGTTGTCGTGCATTAGCCTTGCCTCGCCTGACCGTGCCTTGCCTTGCGTTATGCTTTCCTTGCCTTGCCGTGCATTGCCTAGCCCTGCATTGTCGTGCATTAGCCTTGCCTTTCCTCAACGTGCCTTGCCTTGCGTTACCCTTTCCTTGCTTGGCCGTGCATTGCCTAGCCGTGCGTTGCCGTGCCCTACCCTTGTTTCCCCTTACCGTGCCTTGCCTTTTGTTACACTTGCCTTGCCTTGCTTTGCCTTGCCTTCCTCTCCTTCCGTTACTCTTTCCTTGCCTTGCCGAGCACTGCCTAGCCTTGCGTTGTCGTGCATTAGCCTTGCCTCGCCTGACCGTGCATTGCCTTGCGTTACCCTTTCCTTGCCTTGCCGTGCATTGCCTAGTCCTGCGTTGTCGTGCCTTAGCCTTGTTTCCCCTTACCGTGCCGTTGCTTCCGTTACCCTTGCCTTCCCTTGCTTTCCCTTGCCTTTCTTTCCTTCCGTTACTCTTTCCTTGCCTTGCCGAACACTGCCTATCGTTGCGTTGTCGTGCATTAGCGTTGCCTCGCCTGACCGTGCCTTGCCTTGCGTTACCCTTTCCTTGCCTTGCCGGGCATTGCCTAGTCCTGCGTTGTCGTGCCTTAGGCTTGTTTCCCCTTAACGTGCCGTTCCGTCCGTTGCCCTTGCCTACCCTTGCTTTCCCTTGCCTTCCTTGCCTTCCGTTACTCTTTACTTACCTTCCGTGCATTGCCTAGCCTTGCGTTGTCGTGCCTTAGCCTTGCGTCGCCTGACCGTGCCTTGCCTTGCGTTACCCTTTCTTTGCCTTGCCGTGCATTGCCTAGTCCTGCGTTGTCGTGCCTTAGCCTTGTTTCCCCGTACCGTGCCGTTCCTTCCGTTAGCCTTGCCTTCCCTTGCTTTCCCTTGCCTTTCTTTCCTTCCCTTACTCTTTCCTTGCCTTGCCGAGCACTGCCTAGCCTTGCGTTGTCGTGTATTAGCCTTGCCTCGCCTGACCGTGCCTTGCCTTGCGTTATGCTTTCCTTGCCTTGCCGTGCATTGCCTAGCCCTGCATTGTCGTGCATTAGCCTTGCCTTTCCTCACCGTGCCTTGCCTTGCGTTACCCTTTCCTTGCTTGGCCGTGCATTGCCTAGCCGTGCGTTGCCGTGCCTTACCCTTGTTTCCCCTTGCCGTGCCTTGCCTTTTGTTACACTTGCCTTGCCTTGCTTTGCCTTGCCTTCCTCTCCTTCCGTTACTCTTTCCTTGCCTAGCCGTGCATTGCCTAGCCTTGCGTTGTCGTGCATTAGCCTTGCCTCGCCTGACCGTGCCTTACCTTGCGTTACGCTTTCTTTGCCTTGCCGTGCATTGCCTAGTCCTGCGTTGTCGTGCCTTAGCCTTGTTTCCCCTTACCGTGCCGTTCCTTCCGTTACCCTTGCCTTCCCTTGCTTTCGCTTGCCTTTCTTTCCTTCCGATACTCTTTCCTTGCCTTGCCGAGCACTGCCTAGCCTTGCGTTGTCGTGCATTAGCCTTGCCTCGCCTGACCGTGCCTTGCCTTGCGTTATGCTTTCCTTCCCTTGCCGTGCATTGCCTAGCCCTGCATTGTCGTGCATTAGCCTTGCCTTTCCTCACCGTGCCTTGCCTTGCGTTACCCTTTCCTTGCTTGGCCGTGCATTGCCAGGCCGTGCGTTGCCGTGCCTTACCTTTGTTTCCCCTTGCCGTGCCTTGCCTTTTGTTACACTTGCATTGGCTAGCTTTGCCTTGCCTTCCTCTCCTTCCGTTACCCTTTCTTTCCCTTACCGTGCATTGCCTAGTCCTGCGTTGTCGTGCCTTAGCCTTGTTTCCCCTTACCGTGCCGTTCCTTCCGTTACCCTTGCCTTCCCTTGCTTTCCCTTGCCTTTCTTTCCTTCCGTTACTCTTTCCTTGCCTTGCCGAGCACTGCCTAGCCTTGCGTTGTCGTGCATTAGCCTTGACTCGCCTGACCGTGCATTGCCTTGCGTTACCCTTTCCTTGCCTTGCCGTGCATTGCCTAGCCTTGCGTTGTCGTGCATTAGCCTTGCCTCGCCTGACCGTGCCTTGCCTTGCGTTACCCTTTCCTTGCCTTGCCGTGCATTGCCTAGCCGTGCTTTTTCGTGCATTAGCGTTGCCTCGCCTGACCGTGCCTTGCCTTGCGTTACCCTTTCCTTGCCTTGCCGTGCATTGCCTAGTCCTGCGTTGTCGTGCCTTAGGCTTGTTTCCCCTTAACGTGCCGTTCCGTCCGTTGCCCTTGCCTTCCCTTGCTTTCCCTTGCCTTCCTTGCCTTCCGTTACTCTTTACTTACCTTCCGTGCATTGCCTAGCCTTGCGTTGTCGTGCCTTAGCCTTGCGTCGCCTGACCGTGCCTTGCCTTGCGTTACCCTTTCTTTGCCTTGCCGTGCATTGCCTAGTCCTGCGTTGTCGTGCCTTAGCCTTGTTTCCCCGTACCGTGCCGTTCCTTCCGTTAGCCTTGCCTTCCCTTGCTTTCCCTTGCCTTTCTTTCCTTCCGTTACTCTTTCCTTGCCTAGCCGTGCACTGCCTAGCCGTGCGTTGTCGTGCCTTAGCCTTGTTTCCCCTTGCTGTGCCGTTCCTTCCGTTACACTTGCCTTGCCTTTCTTTGCCTTGCCTTCCTTTCCTTCCGTTACTCTTTACTTACCTTCCGTGCATTGCCTAGCCTTGCGTTGTCGTGCCTTAGCCTTGCGTCGCCTGACCGTGCCTTGCCTTGCGTTACCCTTTCCTTCCCTTGCCGTGCATTGCCTAGCCGTGCGTTGTCTTGCCTTAGCCTTGTTTCCCCTTGCTGTGCCGTTTCTTCCGTTACACGTGCCTTGCCTTACTTTGCCTTGCCTTCCTTTCCTTCCCTTTCCTTGCCTAGCCGTGCACTGCCTAGCCGTGCGTTGTCGTGCCTTAGCCTTGTTTCCGCTTACCGTGCCGTTCCTTCCTTTACCTTTGCCTTCCCTTGCCTTCCTTGCCTTTCGTTACTCTTTGCTTGCCTTCCGTGCATTGCCTAGCCTTGCGTTGTCCTGCCTTAGCCTTGCCTCGCCTGACCGTGCCTTGCCTTGCGTTACCCTTTCCTTGCCTTGCCGTGCATTGCCTAGTCCTGCGTTGTCGTGCCTTAGCCTTGTTTCCCCTTACCGTGCCGTTCCTTCCGTTACCCTTGCCTTCCCTTGCTTTCCCTTGCCTTTCTTTCCTTCCGTTACTCTTTCCTTGCCTTGCCGAGCACTGCCTAGCCTTGCGTTGTCGTGCATTAGCCTTGCCTCGCCTGACCGTGCCTTGCCTTGCGTTATGCTTTCCTTGCCTTGCCGTGCATTGCCTAGCCCTGCATTGTCGTGCATTAGCCTTGCCTTTCCTCACCGTGCTTTGCCTTGCGTTACCCTTTCCTTGCTTGGCCGTGCATTGCCTAGCCGTGCGTTGCCGTGCCTTACCCTTGTTTCCCCTTGCCGTGCCTTGCCTTTTGTTACACTTGCCTTGCCTTGCTTTGCCTTGCCTTCCTCTCCTTCCGTTACTCTTTCCTTGCCTAGCCGTGCATTGCCTAGCCTTGCGTTGTCGTGCCTTAGCCTTGCCTCGCCTGACCGTGCATTGCCTTGCGGTACTCTTTCCTTGCCTTGCCGTGCATTGCCTAGCCTTGCGTTGTCGTGCATTAGCCTTGCCTCGCCTGACCGTGCCTTGCCTTGCGTTACCCTTTCCTTGTCTTGCCGTGCATTGCCTAGCCGTGCTTTTTCGTGCATTAGCGTTGCCTCGCCTGACCGTGCCTTGCCTTGCGTTACCCTTTCCTTGCCTTGCCGTGCATTGCCTAGTCCTGCGTTGTCGTGCCTTAGGCTTGTTTCCCCTTAACGTGCCATTCCGTCCGTAGCCCTTGCCTACCCTTACTTTCCTTGCCTTTCTTTCCTTCCGTTACTCTTTCCTTGCCTAGCCGTGCACTGCCTAGCCGTGCGTTGTCGTGCCTTAGCCTTGTTTCCCCTTGCTGTGCCGTTCCTTCCGTTACACTTGCCTTGCCTTTCTTTGCCTTGCCTTCCTTTCCTTCCGTTACTCTTTCCTTGCCTAGCCGTGCACTGCCTAGCCTTGCGTTGTCGTGCATTAGCCTTCCCTTGCCTCACCGTACCTTGCCTTGCGTTACCCTTTCCTTGCCTTGCCGTGCACTGCCTAGCCTTGCGTTGTCGTGCCTTACCCTTGATCCCCTTGCCGTGCCGTGCCTTTTGTTACACTTGCCTTGCCTTGCTTTGCTTTGCCTTCCTTTCCTTCCGTTACTCTTTCCTTGCCTAGCCGTGCATTGCCTAGCCTTGCGTTGTCGTGCATTAGCCTTGCCTCGCCTGACCGTGCCTTGCCTTGCGTTACCCTTTCCTTCCTTTGCCGTGCATTGCCTAGCCGTGCGTTGTCTTGCCCTAGCCTTGTTTCCCCTTGCTGTGCCGTTTCTTCCGTTACACTTGCCTTGCCTTACTTTGCCTTGCCTTCCTTTCCTTCCGTTACTCTTTCCTTGCCTTGCCGAGCACTGCCTAGCCTTGCGTTGTCGTGCATTAGCCTTGCCTCGCCTGACCGTGCCTTGCCTTGCGTTATGCTTTCCTTACCTTGCCGTGCATTGCCTAGCCCTGCGTTGTCGTGCATTAGCCTTGCCTTTCCTCACCGTGCCTTGCCTTGCGTTACCCTTTCCTTGCTTGGCCGTGCATTGCCTAGCCGTGCTTTGCCGTGCCTTACCCTTGTTTCCCCTTGCCGTGCCTTGCCTTTTGTTACACTTGCCTTGCCTTGCTTTGCCTTGCCTTCCTCTCCTTCCGTTACTCTTTCCTTGCCTAGCCGTGCATTGCCTAGCCTTGCGTTGTCGTGCATTAGCCTTGCCTCGCCTGACCGTGCCTTGCCTTGCGTTACACTTTCTTTGCCTTGCCGTGCATTGCCTAGTCCTGCGTTGTCGTGCCTTAGCCTTGTTTCCCCTTACCGTGCCGTTCCTTCCGTTACCCTTACCTTCCCTTGCTTTCCCTTGCCTTTCTTTCCTTCCGTTACTCTTTCCTTGCCTTGCCGAGCACTGCCTAGCCTTGCGTTGTCGTGCCTTAGCCTTGCCTCGCCTGACCGTGCATTGCCTTGCGTTACTCTTTCCTTGCCTTGCCGTGCATTGCCTAGCCTTGCGTTGTCGTCCATTACCCTTGCCTCGCCTGACCGTGCCTTGCCTTGCGTTACCCTTTCCTTGCCTTGCCGTGCATTGCCTAGCCGTGCTTTTTCGTGCATTAGCGTTGCCTCGCCTGACCGTGCCTTGCCTTGCCTTACCCTTTCCTTGCCTTGCCGTGCATTGCCTAGTCCTGCGTTGTCGTGCCTTAGGCTTGTTTCCCCTTAACGTGCCGTTCCGTCCGTTGCCCTTGCCTACCCTTGCTTTCCCTTGCCTTCCTTGCCTTCCGTTACTCTTTACTTACCTTCCGTGCATTGCCTAGCCTTGCGTTGTCGTGCCTTAGCCTTGCGTCGCCTGACCGTGCCTTGCCTTGCGTTACCCTTTCTTTGCCTTGCCGTGCATTGCCTAGTCCTGCGTTGTCGTGCCTTAGCCTTGTTTCCCCGTACCGTGCCGTTCCTTCCGTTAGCCTTGCCTTCCCATGCTTTCCCTTGCCTTTCTTTCCTTCCGTTACTCTTTCCTTGCCTAGCCGTGCACTGCCTAGCCGTGCGTTGTCGTGCCTTAGCCTTGTTTCCCCTTGCTGTGCCGTTCCTTCCGTTACACTTGCCTTGCCTTTCTTTGCCTTGCCTTCCTTTCCTTCCGTTACTCTTTCCTTGCCTAGCCGTGCATTGCCTAGCCTTGCGTTGTCGTGCATTAGCCTTGCCTCGCCTGACCGTGCCTTGCCTTGCGTTACCCTTTCCTTGCCTTGCCTTGCATTGCCTAGTCCTGAGTTGTCGTGCCTTAGCCTTGTTTCCGCTTACCGTGCCGTTCCTTCCTTTACCTTTGCCTTCCTTTGCCTTCCTTGCCTTCCGTTACTCTTTGCTTGCCTTCCGTGCATTGCCTAGCCTTGCGTTGTCCTGCCTTAGCCTTGCCTCGCCTGACCGTGCCTTGCCTTGCGTTACCCTTTCCTTGCCTTGCCGTGCATAGCCTAATCCTGCGTTGTCGTGCCTTAGCCTTGTTTCCCCTTACCGTGCCGTTCCTTCCGTTACCCTTGCCTTCCCTTGCTTTCCCTTGCCTTTCTTTCCTTCCGTTACTCTTTCCTTGCCTTGCCGAGCACTGCCTAGCCTTGCGTTGTCGTGCATTAGCCTTGCCTCGCCTGACCGTGCCTTGCCTTGCGTTATGCTTTCCTTACCTTGCCGTGCATTGCCTAGCTCTGCATTGTCGTGCATTAGCCTTGCCTTTCCTCACCGTGCCTTGCCTTGCGGTACCCTTTCCTTGCTTGGCCGTGCACTGCCTAGCCGTGCGTTGTCGTGCCTTAGCCTTGTTTGCCCTTGCTGTGCCGTTCCTTCCGTTACACTTGCCTTGCCTTTCGTTGCCTTGCCTTCCTTGCCTTCCGTTACTCTTTACTTACCTTCCGTGCATTGCCTAGCCTTGCGTTGTCGTGCCTTAGCCTTGCGTCGCCTGACCGTGCCTTGCCTTGCTTTACCCTTTCTTTGCCTTGCCGTGCATTGCCTAGTCCTGCGTTGTCGTGCCTTAGCCTTGTTTCCCCGTACCGTGCCGTTCCTTCCGTTAGCCTTGCCTTCCCTTGCTTTCCCTTGCCTTTCTTTCCTTCCGTTACTATTTCCTTGCCTTGCCGTGCACTGCCTAGCCTTGCGTTGTCGTGCCTTACCCTTGTTTCCCCTTGCCGTGCCGTGCCTTTTGTTACACTTGCCTTGCCTTGCTTTGCCTTGCCTTCCTCTCCTTCCGTTACTCTTTCCTTGCCTAGCCGTGCATTGCCTAGCCTTGCGTTGTCGTGCATTAGCCTTGCCTCGCCTGACCGTGCCTTGCCTTGCGTTACGCTTTCTTTGCCTTGCCGTGCATTGCCTAGTCCTGCGTTGTCGTGCCTTAGCCTTGTTTCCCCTTACCGTGCCGTTCCTTCCGTTACCCTTGCCTTCCCTTGCTTTCCCTTGCCTTTCTTTCCTTCCGTTACTCTTTCCTTGCCTTGCCGAGCACTGCCTAGCCTTGCGTTGTCGTGCCTTAGCCTTGCCTCGCCTGACCGTGCATTGCCTTGCGTTACTCTTTCCTTGCCTTGCCGGGCATTGCCTAGCCTTGCGTTGTCGTGCATTAGCCTTGCCTCGCCTGACCGTGCCGTTCCGTCCGTTGCCCTTGCCTACCCTTGCTTTCCCTTGCCTTCCTTGCCTTCCGTTACTCTTAACTTACCTTCCGTGCATTGCCTAGCCTTGCGTTGTCGTGCCTTAGCCTTGCGTCGCCTGACCGTGCCTTGCCTTGCGTTACCCTTTCTTTGCCTTGCCGTGCATTGCCTAGTCCTGCGTTGTCGTGCCTTAGGCTTGTTTCCCCGTACCGTGCCGTTCCTTCCGTTAGCCTTGCCTTCCCTTGCTTTCCCTTGCCTTTCTTTCCTTCCGTTACTCTTTCCCTGCCTAGCCGTGCACTGCCTAGCCGTGCGTTGTCGTGCCTTAGCCTTGTTTCCCCTTGCTGTGCCGTTCCTTCCGTTACACTTGCCTTGCCTTTCTTTGCCTTGCCTTCCTTTCCTTCCGTTACTCTTTCCTTGCCTAGCCGTGCATTGCCTAGCCTTGCGTTGTCGTGCATTAGCCTTGCCTCGCCTGACCGTGCCTTGCCTTGCGTTATGCTTTCCTTGCCTTGCCGTGCATTGCCTAGCCCTGCATTGTCGTGCATTAGCCTTGCCTTTCCTCACCGTGCCTTGCCTTGCGTTACCCTTTCCTTGCTTGGCCGTGCATTGCCTAGCCGTGCGTTGCCGTGCCTTACCCTTGTTTCCCCTTGCCGTGCCTTGCCTTTTGTTACACTTGCCTTGCCTTGCTTTGCCTTGCCTTCCTCTCCTTGCGTTACCCTTTCCTTGCCTTGCCGTGCATTGCCTAGCCTTGCGTTGTCGTGCATTAGCCTTGCCTCGCCTGACCGTGCCTTGCCTTGCGTTACCCTTTCTTTGCCTTGCCGTGCATTGCCTAGTCCTGCGTTGTCCTGCCTTAGCCTTGTTTCCCCTTACCGTGCCGTTCCTTCCGTTACCCTTGCCTTCCCTTGCTTTCCCTTGCCTTTCTTTCCTTCCGTTACTCTTTCCTTGCCTTGCCGAGCACTGCCTAGCCTTGCGTTGTCGTGCATTAGCCTTGCCTCGCCTGACCGTGCATTGCCTTGCGTTACCCTTTCCTTGCCTTGCCGTGCATTGCCTAGCCTTGCGTTGTCGTGCATTAGCCTTGCCTCGCCTGACCGCGCCTTGCCTTGCGTTACCCTTTCCTTGCCTTGCCGTGCATTGCCTAGCCGTGCTTTTTCGTGCATTAGCGTTGCCTCGCCTGACCGTGCCTTGCCTTGCGTTACCCTTTCCTTGCATTGCCGTGCATTGCCTAGTCCTGCGTTGTCGTGCCTTAGGCTTGTTTCCCCTTAACGTGCCGTTCCGTCCGTTGCCCTTGCCTACCCTTGCTTTCCCTTGCCTTCCTTGCCTTCCGTTACTCTTTACTTACCTTCCGTGCATTGCCTAGCCTTGCGTTGTCGTGCCTTAGCCTTGCGTCGCCTGACCGTGCCTTGCCTTGCGTTACCCTTTCTTTGCCTTGCCGTGCATTGCCTAGTCCTGCGTTGTCGTGCCTTAGCCTTGTTTCCCCGTACCGTGCCGTTCCTTCCGTTAGCCTTGCCTTCCCTTGCTTTCCCTTGCCTTTCTTTCCTTCCGTTACTCTTTCCTTGCCTAGCCGTGCACTGCCTAGCCGTGCGTTGTCGTGCCTTAGCCTTGTTTCCCCTTGCTGTGCCGTTCCTTCCGTTACACTTGCCTTGCCTTTCTTTGCCTTGCCTTCCTTTCCTTCCGTTACTCTTTCCTTGCCTAGCCGTGCATTGCCTAGCCTTGCGTTGTCGTGCATTAGCCTTGCCTCGCCTGACCGTGCCTTGCCTTGCGTTACCCTTTCCTTGCCTTGCCTTGCATTGCCTAGTCCTGAGTTGTCGTGCCTTAGCCTTGTTTCCGCTTACCGTGCCGTTCCTTCCTTTACCTTTGCCTTCCTTTGCCTTCCTTGCCTTCCGTTACTCTTTGCTTGCCTTCCGTGCATTGCCTAGCCTTGCGTTGTCCTGCCTTAGCCTTGCCTCGCCTGACCGTGCCTTGCCTTGCGTTACCCTTTCCTTGCCTTGCCGTGCATAGCCTAATGCTGCGTTGTCGTGCCTTAGCCTTGTTTCCCCTTACCATGCCGTTCCTTCCGTTACCCTTGCCTTCCCTTGCTTTCCCTTGCCTTTCTTTCCTTCCGTTACTCTTTCCTTGCCTTGCCGAGCACTGCCTAGCCTTGCGTTGTCGTCCATTAGCCTTGCCTCGCCTGACCGTGCCTTGCCTTGCGTTATGCTTTCCTTACCTTGCCGTGCATTGCCTAGCCCTGCATTGTCGTGCATTAGCCTTGCCTTTCCTCACCGTGCCTTGCCTTGCGTTACCCTTTCCTTGCTTGGCCGTGCATTGCCTAGCCGTGCGTTGCCGTGCCTTACCCTTGTTTCCCCTTGCCGTGCCTTGCCTTTTGTTACACTTGCCTTGACTTGCTTTGCCTTGCCTTCCTCTCCTTCCGTTACTCTTTCCTTGCCTAGCCGTGCATTGCCTAGCCTTGCGTTGTCGTGCATTAGCCTTGCCTCGCCTGACCGTGCCTTGCCTTGCATTACACTTTCTTTGCCTTGCCGTGCATTGCCTAGTCCTGCGTTGTCGTGCCTTAGCCTTGTTTCCCCTTACCGTGCCGTTCCTTCCGTTACCCTTGCCTTCCCTTGCTTTCCCTTGCCTTTCTTTCCTTCCGTTACTCTTTCCTTGCCTTGCCGAGCACTGCCTAGCCTTGCGTTGTCGTCCCTTAGCCTTGCCTCGCCTGACCGTGCATTGCCTTGCGTTACTCTTTCCTTGCCTTGCCGTGCATTGCCTAGCCTTGCGTTGTCGTGCATTAGCCTTGCCTCGCCTGACCGTGCCTTGCCTTGCGTTACCCTTTCCTTGCCTTGCCGTGCATTGCCTAGCCGTGCTTTTTCGTGCATTAGCGTTGCCTCGCCTGACCGTGCCTTGCCTTGCCTTACCCTTTCCTTGCCTTGCCGTGCATTGCCTAGTCCTGCGTTGTCGTGCCTTAGGCTTGTTTCCCCTTAACGTGCCGTTCCGTCCGTTGCCCTTGCCTACCCTTGCTTTCCCTTGCCTTCCTTGCCTTCCGTTACTCTTTACTTACCTTCCGTGCATTGCCTAGCCTTGCGTTGTCGTGCCTTAGCCTTGCGTCGCCTGACCGTGCCTTGCCTTGCGTTACCCTTTCTTTGCCTTGCCGTGCATTTCCTAGTCCTGCGTTGTCGTGCCTTAGCCTTGTTTCCCCGTACCGTGCCGTTCCTTCCGTTAGCCTTGCCTTCCCATGCTTTCCCTTGCCTTTCTTTCCTTCCGTTACTCTTTCCTTGCCTAGCCGTGCACTGCCTAGCCGTGCGTTGTCGTGCCTTAGCCTTGTTTCCCCTTGCTGTGCCGTTCCTTCCGTTACACTTGCCTTGCCTTTCTTTGCCTTGCCTTCCTTTCCTTCCGTTACTCTTTCCTTGCCTAGCCGTGCATTGCCTAGCCTTGCGTTGTCGTGCATTAGCCTTGCCTCGCCTGACCGTGCCTTGCCTTGCGTTACCCTTTCCTTGCCTTGCCTTGCATTGCCTAGTCCTGAGTTGTCGTGCCTTAGCCTTGTTTCCGCTTACCGTGCCGTTCCTTCCTTTACCTTTGCCTTCCTTTGCCTTCCTTGCCTTCCGTTACTCTTTGCTTGCCTTCCGTGCATTGCCTAGCCTTGCGTTGTCCTGCCTTAGCCTTGCCTCGCCTGACCGTGCCTTGCCTTGCGTTACCCTTTCCTTGCCTTGCCGTGCATAGCCTAATCCTGCGTTGTCGTGCCTTAGCCTTGTTTCCCCTTACCGTGCCGTTCCTTCCGTTACCCTTGCCTTCCCTTGCTTTCCCTTGCCTTTCTTTCCTTCCGTTACTCTTTCCTTGCCTTGCCGAGCACTGCCTAGCCTTGCGTTGTCGTGCATTAGCCTTGCCTCGCCTGACCGTGCCTTGCCTTGCATTATGCTTTCCTTACCTTGCCGTGCAATGCCTAGCTCTGCATTGTCGTGCATTAGCCTTGCCTTTCCTCACCGTGCCTTGCCTTGCGGTACCCTTTCCTTGCTTGGCCGTGCATTGCCTAGCCGTGCGTTGCCGTGCCTTACCCTTGTTTCCCCTTGCCGTGCCTTGCCTTTTGTTACACTTGCCTTGCCTTGCTTTGCCTTGCCTTCCTCTCCTTCCGTTACTCTTTCCTTGCCTAGCCGTGCATTGCCTAGCCTTGCGTTGTCGTGCATTAGCCTTGCCTCGCCTGACCGTGCCTTGCCTTGCGTTACGCTTTCTTTGCCTTGCCGTGCATTGCCTAGTCCTGCGTTGTCGTGCCTTAGCCTTGTTTCCCCTTACCGTGCCGTTCCTTCCGTTACCCTTGCCTTCCCTTGCTTTCCCTTGCCTTTCTTTCCTTCCGTTACTCTTTCCTTGCCTTGCCGAGCACTGCCTAGCCTTGCGTTGTCGTGCCTTAGCCTTGCCTCGCCTGACCGTGCATTGCCTTGCGTTACTCTTTCCTTGCCTTGCCGGGCATTGCCTAGCTTTGCGTTGTCGTGCATTAGCCTTGCCTCGCCTGACCGTGCCGTTCCGTCCGTTGCCCTTGCTTTCCCTTGCCTTCCTTGCCTTCCGTTACTCTTAACTTACCTTCCGTGCATTGCCTAGCCTTGCGTTGTCGTGCCTTAGCCTTGCGTCGCCTGACCGTGCCTTGCCTTGCGTTACCCTTTCTTTGCCTTGCCGTGCATTGCCTAGTCCTGCGTTGTCGTGCCTTAGGCTTGTTTCCCCGTACCGTGCCGTTCCTTCCGTTAGCCTTGCCTTCCCTTGCTTTCCCTTGCCTTTCTTTCCTTCCGTTACTCTTTCCCTGCCTAGCCGTGCACTGCCTAGCCGTGCGTTGTCGTGCCTTAGCCTTGTTTCCCCTTGCTGTGCCGTTCCTTCCGTTACACTTGCCTTGCCTTTCTTTGCCTTGCCTTCCTTTCCTTCCGTTACTCTTTCCTTGCCTAGCCGTGCATTGCCTAGCCTTGCTTTGTCGTGCATTAGCCTTGCCTCGCCTGACCGTGCCTTGCCTTGCGTTACCCTTTCCTTGCCTTGCCTTGCATTGCCTAGTCCTGAGTTGTCGTGCCTTAGCCTTGTTTCCGCTTACCGTGCCGTTCCTTCCGTTACCCTTGCCTTCCCTTGCTTTCCCTTGCCTTTCTTTCCTTCCGTTACTCTTTCCTTTACCTTTGCCTTCCCTTGCCTTCCTTGCCTTCCGTTACTCTTTGCTTGCCTTCCGTGCATTGCCTAGCCTTGCGTTGTCCTGCCTTAGCCTTGCCTCGCCTGACCGTGCCTTGCCTTGCGTTACCCTTTCCTTGCCTTGCCGTGCATTGCCTAATCCTGCGTTGTCGTGCCTTAGCCTTGTTTCCCCTTACCGTGCCGTTCCTTCCGTTACCCTTGCCTTCCCTTGCTTTCCCTTGCCTTTCTTTCCTTCCGTTACTCTTTCCTTGCCTTGCCGAGCACTGCCTAGCCTTGCGTTGTCGTGCATTAGCCTTGCCTCGCCTGACCGTGCCTTGCCTTGCGTTATGCTTTCCTTACCTTGCCGTGCATTGCCTAGCCCTGCATTGTCGTGCATTAGCCTTGCCTTTCCTCACCGTGCCTTGCCTTGCGTTACCCTTTCCTTGCTTGGCCGTGCATTGCCTAGCCGTGCGTTGCCGTGCCTTACCCTTGTTTCCCCTTGCCGTGCCTTGCCTTTTGTTACACTTGCCTTGCCTTGCTTTGCCTTGGCTTCCTCTCCTTCCGTTACTCTTTCCTTGCCTAGCCGTGCATTGCCTAGCCTTGCGTTGTCGTGCATTAGCCTTGCCTCGCCTGACCGTGCCTTGCCTTGCGTTACACTTTCTTTGCCTTGCCGTGCATTGCCTAGTCCTGCGTTGTCGTGCCTTAGCCTTGTTTCCCCTTACCGTGCCGTTCCTTCCGTTACCCTTGCCTTCCCTTGCTTTCCCTTGCCTTTCTTTCCTTCCGTTACTCTTTCCTTGCCTTGCCGAGCACTGCCTAGCCTTGCGTTGTCGTGCCTTAGCCTTGCCTCGCCTGACCGTGCATTGCCTTGCGTTACCCTTTCCTTGCCTTGCCGTGCATTGCCTAGCCTTGCGTTGTCGTGCATTAGCCTTGCCTCGCCTGACCGTGCCTTGCCTTGCGTTACCCTTTCCTTGCCTTGCCGTGCATTGCCTAGCCGTGCTTTTTCGTGCATTAGCGTTGCCTCGCCTGACCGTGCCTTGCCTTGCGTTACCCTTTCCTTGCCTTGCCGTGCATTGCCTAGTCCTGCGTTGTCGTGCCTTAGGCTTGTTTCCCCTTAACGTGCCGTTCCGTCCGTTGCCCTTGCCTACCCTTGCTTTCCCTTGCCTTGCCGTGCATTGCCTAGCCTTGCGTTGTCGTGCCTTAGCCTTGCGTCGCCTGACCGTGCCTTGCCTTGCGTTACCCTTTCTTTGCCTTGCCGTGCATTGCCTAGTCCTGCGTTGTCGTGCCTTAGCCTTGTTTCCCCGTACCGTGCCGTTCCTTCCGTTAGCCTTGCCTTCCCTTGCTTTCCCTTGCCTTTCTTTCCTTCCGTTACTCTTTCCTTGCCTAGCCGTGCACTGCCTAGCCGTGCGTTGTCGTGCCTTAGCCTTGTTTCCCCTTGCTGTGCCGTTCCTTCCGTTACACTTGCCTTGCCTTTCTTTGCCTTGCCTTCCTTTCCTTCCGTTACTCTTTCCTTGCCTAGCTGTGCACTGCCTAGCCTTGCGTTGTCGTGCATTAGCCTTCCCTTGCCTCACCGTACCTTGCCTTGCGTTACCCTTTCCTTGCCTTGCCGTGCACTGCCTAGCCTTGCGTTGTCGTGCCTTACCCTTGTTTCCCCTTGCCGTGCCGTGCCTTTTGTTACACTTGCCTTGCCTTGCATTGCTTTGCCTTCCTTTCCTTCCGTTACTCTTTCGTTGCCTAGCCGTGCATTGCCTAGCCTTGCGTTGTCGTGCATTAGCCTTGCCTCGCCTGACCGTGCCTTGCCTTGCGTTACCCTTTCCTTCCCTTGCCGTGCATTGCCTAGCCGTGCGTTGTCTTGCCTTAGCCTTGTTTCCCCTTGCTGTGCCGTTTCTTCCGTTACACGTGCCTTGCCTTACTTTGCCTTGCCTTCCTTTCCTTCCCTTTCCTTGCCTAGCCGTGCACTGCCTAGCCGTGCGTTGTCGTGCCTTAGCCTTGTTTCCGCTTACCGTGCCGTTCCTTCCTTTACCTTTGCCTTCCCTTGCCTTCCTTGCCTTCCGTTACTCTTTGCTTGCCTTCCGTGCATTGCCTAGCCTTGTGTTGTCCTGCCTTAGCCTTGCCTCGCCTGACCGTGCCTTGCCTTGCGTTACCCTTTCCTTGCCTTGCCGTGCATTGCCTAGTCCTGCGTTGTCGTGCCTTAGCCTTGTTTCCCCTTACCGTGCCGTTCCTTCCGTTACCCTTGCCTTCCCTTGCTTTCCCTTGCCTTTCTTTCCTTCCGTTACTCTTTCCTTGCCTTGCCGAGCACTGCCTAGCCTTGCGTTGTCGTGCATTAGCCTTGCCTCGCCTGACCGTGCCTTGCCTTGCGTTATGCTTTCCTTGCCTTGCCGTGCATTGCCTAGCCCTGCATTGTCGTGCATTAGCCTTGCCTTTCCTCACCGTGCCTTGCCTTGCGTTACCCTTTCCTTGCTTGGCCGTGCATTGCCTAGCCGTGCGTTGCCGTGCCTTACCCTTGTTTCCCCTTGCCGTGCCTTGCCTTTTGTTACACTTGCCTTGCCTTGCTTTGCCTTGCCTTCCTCTCCTTCCGTTACTCTTTCCTTGCCTAGCCGTGCATTGCCTAGCCTTGCGTTGTCGTGCCTTAGACTTGCCTCGCCTGACCGTGCATTGCCTTGCGTTACTCTTTCCTTGCCTTGCCGTGCATTGCCTAGCCTTGCGTTGTCGTGCATTAGCCTTGCCTCGCCTGACCGTGCCTTGCCTTGCGTTACCCTTTCCTTGCCTTGCCGTGCATTGCCTAGCCATGCTTTTTCGTGCATTAGCGTTGCCTCGCCTGACCCTGCCTTGCCTTGCGTTACCCTTTCCTTGCCTTGCCGTGCATTGCCTAGTCCTGCGTTGTCGTGCCTTAGGCTTGTTTCCCCTTAACGTGCCGTTCCGTCCGTTACACTTCCCTTGCCTTTCTTTGCCTTGCCTTCCTTTCCTTCCGTTACTCTTTCCTTGCCTAGCCGTGCACTGCCTAGCCTTGCGTTGTCGTGCATTAGCCTTCCCTTGCCTCACCGTACCTTGCCTTGCGTTACCCTTTCCTTGCCTTGCCGTGCACTGCCTAGCCTTGCGTTGTCGTGCCTTACCCTTGTTTCCCCTTGCCGTGCCGTGCCTTTTGTTACACTTGCCTTGCCTTGCTTTGCTTTGCCTTCCTTTCCTTCCGTTACTCTTTCCTTGCCTAGCCGTGCATTGCCTAGCCTTGCGTTGTCGTGCATTAGACTTGCCTCGCCTGACCGTGCCTTGCCTTGCGTTACCCTTTCCTTCCCTTGCCGTGCATTGCCTAGCCGTGCGTTGTCTTGCCTTAGCCTTGTTTCACCTTGCTGTGCCGTTTCTTCCGTTACATTTGCCGTGCCTTACTTTGCCTTGCCTTCCTTTCCTTCCGTTACTCTTTCCTTGCCTAGCCGTGCACTGCCTAGCCTTGCGTTGTCGTGCCTTAGCTTTGGCTCGCCTGACCGTGCCTTGCCTTGCGTTACCCTTTCCTTGCTTGGCCGTGCATTGCCTAGCCGTGCGTTGCCGTGCCTTACCCTTGTTTCCCCTTGCCGTGCCTTGCCTTTTGTTACACTTGCCTTGACTTGCTTTGCCTTGCCTTCCTCTCCTTCCGTTACTCTTTCCTTGCCTAGCCGTGCATTGCCTAGCCTTGCGTTGTCGTGCATTAGCCTTGCCTCGCCTGAGCGTGCCTTGCCTTGCGTTACCCTTTCTTTGCCTTGCCGTGCATTGCCTAGACCTGCGTTGTCGTGCCTTAGCCTTGTTTCCCCTTACCGTGCCGTTCCTTCCGTTACCCTTGCCTTCCCTTGCTTTCCCTTGCCTTTCTTTCCTTCCCTTACTCTTTCCTTGCCTTGCCGAGCACTGCCTAGCCTTGCGTTGTCGTGCATTAGCCTTGCCTCGCCTGACCGTGCCTTGCCTTGCGTTATGCTTTCCTTGCCTTGCCGTGCATTGCCTAGCCCTGCATTGTCGTGCATTAGCCTTGCCTTTCCTCACCGTGCCTTGCCTTGCATTACCCTTTCCTTGCTTGGCCGTGCATTGCCTAGCCGTGCGTTGCGGTGCCTTACCCTTGTTTCCCCTTGCCGTGCCTTGCCTTTTGTTACACTTGCCTTGCCTTGCTTTCCCTTGCCTTCCTCTCCTTCCGTTACTCTTTCCTTGCCTAGCCGTGCATTGCCTAGCCTTGCGTTGTCGTGCATTAGCCTTGCCTCGCCTGACCTTGCCTTGCCTTGCGTTACCCTTTCTTTGCCTTGCCGTGCATTGCCTAGTCCTGCGTTGTCCTGCCTTAGCCTTGTTTCCCCTTACCGTGCCGTTCCTTCCGTTACCCTTGCCTTCCCTTGCTTTCCCTTGCCTTTCTTTCCTTCCGTTACTCTTTCCTTGCCTTGCCGAGCACTGCCTAGCCTTGCGTTGTCGTGCATTAGCCTTGCCTCGCCTGACCGTGCATTGCCTTGCGTTACCCTTTCCTTGCCTTGCCGTGCATTGCCTAGCCTTGCGTTGTCGTGCATTAGCCTTGCCTCGCCTGACCGTGCCTTGCCTTGCGTTACCCTTTCCTTGCCTTGCCGTGCATTGCCTAGCCGTGCTTTTTCGTGCATTAGCGTTGCCTCGCCTGACCGTGCCTTGCCTTGCGTTACCCTTTCCTTGCCTTGCCTTGCATTGCCTAGTCCTGAGTTGTCGTGCCTTAGCCTTGTTTCCGCTTACCGTGCCGTTCCTTCCTTTACCTTTGCCTTCCTTTGCCTTCCTTGCCTTCCGTTACTCTTTGCTTGCCTTTCCGTGCATTGCCTAGCCTTGCGTTGTCCTGCCTTAGCCTTGCCTCGCCTGACCGTGCCTTGCCTTGCGTTACCCTTTCCTTGCCTTGCCGTGCATAGCCTAATCCTGCGTTGTCGTGCCTTAGCCTTGTTTCCCCTTACCGTGCCGTTCCTTCCGTTACCCTTGCCTTCCCTTGCTTTCCCTTGCCTTTCTTTCCTTCCGTTACCCTTTCCTTGCCTTGCCGAGCACTGCCTAGCCTTGCGTTGTCGTGCATTAGCCTTGCCTCGCCTGACCGTGCCTTGCCTTGCGTTATGCTTTCCTTGCCTTGCCGTGCATTGCCTAGCCCTGCATTGTCGTGCATTAGCCTTGCCTTTCCTCACCGTGCCTTGCCTTGCGTTACCCTTTCCTTGCTTGGCCGTGCATTGCCTAGCCGTGCGTTGCCGTGCCTTACCCTTGTTTCCCCTTGCCGTGCCTTGCCTTTTGTTACACTTGCCTTGCCTTGCTTTGCCTTGCCTTCCTCTCCTTCCGTTACTCTTTCCTTGCCTAGCCGTGCATTGCCTAGCCTTGCGTTGTCGTGCATTAGCCTTGCCTCGCCTGACCGTGCCTTGCCTTGCGTTACACTTTCTTTGCCTTGTCGTGCATTGCCTAATCCTGCGTTGTCGTGCCTTAGCCTTGTTTCCCCTTACCGTGCCGTTCCTTCCGTTACCCTTGCCTTCCCTTGCTTTCCCTTGCCTTTCTTTCCTTCCGTTACTCTTTCCTTGCCTTGCCGAGCACTGCCTAGCCTTGCGTTGTCGTGCCTTAGCCTTGCCTCGCCTGACCGTGCATTGCCTTGCGTTACCCTTTCCTTGCCTTGCCGTGCATTGCCTAGCCTTGCGTTGTCGTGCATTAGCCTTGCCTCGCCTGACCGTGCCTTGCCTTGCGTTACCCTTTCCTTGCCTTGCCGTGCATTGCCTAGCCGTTCTTTTTCGTGCATTAGCGTTGCCTCGCCTGACCGTGCCTTGCCTTGCCTTACCCTTTCCTTGCCTTGCCGTGCATTGCCTAGTCCTGCGTTGTCGTGCCTTAGGCTTGTTTCCCCTTAACGTGCCGTTCCGTCCGTTGCCCTTGCCTACCCTTGCTTTCCCTTGCCTTCCTTGCCTTCCGTTACTCTTTACTTACCTTCCGTGCATTGCCTAGCCTTGCGTTGTCGTGCCTTAGCCTTGCGTCGCCTGACCGTGCCTTGCCTTGCGTTACCCTTTCTTTGCCTTGCCGTGCATTGCCTAGTCATGCGTTGTCGTGCCTTAGCCTTGTTTCCCCGTACCGTGCCGTTCCTTCCGTTAGCCTTGCCTTCCCTTGCTTTCCCTTGCCTTTCTTTCCTTCCGTTACTCTTTCCTTGCCTAGCCGTGCACTGCCTAGCCGTGCGTTGTCGTGCCTTAGCCTTGTTTCCCCTTGCTGTGCCGTTCCTTCCGTTACACTTGCCTTGCCTTTCTTTGCCTTGCCTTCCTTTCCTTCCGTTACTCTTTCCTTGCCTAGCTGTGCACTGCCTAGCCTTGCGTTGTCGTGCATTAGCCTTCCCTTGCCTCACCGTACCTTGCCTTGCGTTACCCTTTCCTTGCCTTGCCGTGCACTGCCTAGCCTTGCGTTGTCGTGCCTTACCCTTGTTTCCCCTTGCCGTGCCGTGCCTTTTGTTACACTTGCCTTGCCTTGCATTGCTTTGCCTTCCTTTCCTTCCGTTACTCTTTCCTTGCCTAGCCGTGCATTGCCTAGCCTTGCGTTGTCGTGCATTAGCCTTGCCTCGCCTGACCGTGCATTGCCTTGCGTTACCCTTTCCTTCCCTTGCCGTGCATTGCCTAGCCGTGCGTTGTCTTCCCTTAGCCTTGTTTCCCCTTGCTGTGCCGTTTCTTCCGTTACACGTGCCTTGCCTTACTTTGCCTTGCCTTCCTTTCCTTCCCTTTCCTTGCCTAGCCGTGCACTGCCTAGCCGTGCGTTGTGGTGCCTTAGCCTTGTTTCCGCTTACCGTGCCGTTCCTTCCTTTACCTTTGCCTTCCCTTGCCTTCCTTGCCTTCCGTTACTCTTTGCTTGCCTTCCGTGCATTGCCTAGCCTTGCGTTGTCCTGCCTTAGCCTTGCCTCGCCTGACCGTGCCTTGCCTTGCGTTACCCTTTCCTTGCCTTGCCGTGCATTGCCTAGTCCTGCGTTGTCGTGCCTTAGCCTAGTTTCCCCTTACCGTGCCGTTCCTTCCGTTACCCTTGCCTTCCCTTGCTTTCCCTTGCCTTTCTTTCCTTCCGTTACTCTTTCCTTGCCTTGCCGAGCACTGCCTAGCCTTGCGTTGTCGTGCATTAGCCTTGCCTCGCATGACCGTGCCTTGCCTTGCGTTATGCTTTCCTTGCCTTGCCGTGCATTGCCTAGCCCTGCATTGTCGTGCATTAGCCTTGCCTTTCCTCACCGTGCTTTGCCTTGCGTTACCCTTTCCTTGCTTGGCCGTGCATTGCCTAGCCGTGCGTTGCCGTGCCTTACCCTTGTTTCCCCTTGCCGTGCCTTGCCTTTTGTTACACTTGCCTTGCCTTGCTTTGCCTTGCCTTCCTCTCCTTCCGTTACTCTTTCCTTGCCTAGCCGTGCATTGCCAACCTTGCGTTGTCGTGCATTAGCCTTGCCTCGCCTGACCTTGCCTTGCCTTGCGTTACCCTTTCTTTGCCTTGCCGTGCATTGCCTAGTCCTGCGTTGTCCTGCCTTAGCCTTGTTTCCCCTTACCGTGCCGTTCCTTCCGTTACCCTTGCCTTCCCTTGCTTTCCCTTGCCTTTCTTTCCTTCCGTTACTCTTTCCTTGCCTTGCCGAGCACTGCCTAGCCTTGCGTTGTCGTGCCTTAGCCTTGCCTCGCCTGACCGTGCATTGCCTTGCGGTACTCTTTCCTTGCCTTGCCGTGCATTGCCTAGCCTTGCGTTGTCGTGCATTAGCCTTGCCTCGCCTGACCTTGCCTTGCCTTACGTTACCCTTTCCTTGCCTTGCCGTGCATTGCCTAGCCGTGCTTTTTCGTTCATTAGCGTTGCCTCGCCTGACCGTGCCTTGCCTTGCGTTACCCTTTCCTTGCATTGCCGTGCGTTGCCTAGTCCTGCGTTGTCGTGCCTTAGGCTTGTTTCCCCTTAACGTGCCGTTCCGTCCGTTGCCCTTGCCTACCATTGCTTTCCCTTGCCTTCCTTGCCTTCCGTTACTCTTTACTTACCTTCCGTGCATTGCCTAGCCTTGCGTTGTCGTGCCTTAGCCTTGCGTCGCCTGACCGTGCCTTGCCTTGCGTTACCCTTTCTTTGCCTTGCCGTGCATTGCCTAGTCCTGCGTTGTCGTGCCTTAGCCTTGTTTCCCCGTACCGTGCCGTTCCTTCCGTTAGCCTTGCCTTCCCTTGCTTTCCCTTGCCTTTCTTTCCTTCCGTTACTCTTTCCTTGCCTAGCCGTGCACTGCCTAGCCGTGCGTTGTCGTGCCTTAGCCTTGTTTCCCCTTGCTGTGCCGTTCCTTCCGTTACACTTGCCTTGCCTTTCTTTGCCTTGCCTTCCTTTCCTTCCGTTACTCTTTCCTTGCCTAGCCGTGCACTGCCTACCCTTGCGTTGTCGTGCATTAGCCTTCCCTTGCCTCACCGTACCTTGCCTTGCGTTACCCTTTCCTTGCCTTGCCTTGCACTGCCTAGTCCTGCGTTGTCGTGCCTTAGCCTTGTTTCCGCTTACCGTGCCGTTCCTTCCTTTACCTTTGCCTTCTTTGCTTTGCCTTCCTTGCCTTCCGTTACTCTTTGCTTGCCTTCCGTGCATTGCCTAGCCTTGCGTTGTCCTGCCTTAGCCTTGCCTCGCCTGACCGTGCCTTGCCTTGCGTTACCCTTTCCTTGCCTTGCCGTGCATAGCCTAATCCTGCGTTGTCGTGCCTTAGCCTTGTTTCCCCTTACCGTGCCGTTCCTTCCGTTACCCTTGCCTTCCCTTGCTTTCCCTTGCCTTTCTTTCCTTCCGTTACTCATTCCTTGCCTTGCCGAGCACTGCCTAGCCTTGCGTTGTCGTGCATTAGCCTTGCCTCGCCTGACCGTGCCTTTCCTTGCGTTATGCTTTCCTTGCCTTGCCGTGCATTGCCTAGCCCTGCATTGTCGTGCATTAGCCTTGCCTTTCCTCACCGTGCCTTGCCTTGCGTTACCCTTTCCTTGCTTGGCCGTGCATTGCCTAGCCGTGCGTTGCCGTGCCTTACCCTTGTTTCCCCTTGCCGTGCCTTGCCTTTTGTTACACTTGCCTTGACTTGCTTTGCCTTGCCTTCCTCTCCTTCCGTTACTCTTTCCTTGCCTAGCAGTGCATTGCCTAGCCTTGCGTTGTCGTGCATTAGCCTTGCCTCGCCTGACCGTGCCTTGCCTTGCGTTACACTTTCTTTGCCTTGCCGTGCATTCCCTAGTCCTGCGTTGTCGTGCCTTAGCCTTGTTTCCCCTTACCGTGCCGTTCCTTCCGTTACCCTTGCCTTCCCTTGCTTTCCCTTGCCTTTCTTTCCTTCCGTTACTCTTTCCTTGCCTTGCCGAGCACTGCCTAGCCTTGCGTTGTCGTGCCTTACCCTTGCCTCGCCTGACCGTGCATTGCCTTGCGTTACCTTTCCTTGCCTTGCCGTGCATTGCCTAGCCTTGCGTTGTCGTGCATTAGCCTTGCCTCGCCTGACCGTGCCTTGCCTTGCGTTACCCTTTCCTTGCCTTGCCGTGCATTGCCTAGCCGTGCTTTTTCGTGCATTAGCGTTGCCTCGCCTGACCGTGCCTTGCCTTGCCTTACCCTTTCCTTGCCTTGCCGTGCATTGCCTAGTCCTGCGTTGTCATGCCTTAGGCTTGTTTCCCCTTAACGTGCCGTTCCGTCCGTTGCCCTTGCCTACCCTTGCTTTCCCTTGCCTTCCTTGCCTTCCGTTACTCTTTACTTACCTTCCGTGCATTGCCTAGCCTTGCGTTGTCGTGCCTTAGCCTTGCGTCGCCTGACCGTGCCTTGCCTTGCGTTACCCTTTCTTTGCCTTGCCGTGCATTGCCTAGTCCTGCGTTGTCGTGCCTTAGCCTTGTTTCCCCGTACCGTGCCGTTCCTTCCGTTAGCCTTGCCTTCCCTTGCTTTCCCTTGCCTTTCTTTCCTTCCGTTACTCTTTCCTTGCCTAGCCGTGCACTGCCTAGCCGTGCGTTGTCGTGCCTTAGCCTTGTTTCCCCTTGCTGTGCCGTTCCTTCCGTTACACTTGCCTTGCCTTTCTTTGCCTTGCCTTCCTTTCCTTCCGTTACTCTTTCCTTGCCTAGCCGTGCATTGCCTAGCCTTGCGTTGTCGTGCATTAGCCTTGCCTCGCCTGACCGTGCCTTGCCTTGCGTTACCCTTTCCTTGCCTTGCCTTGCATTGCCTAGTCCTGAGTTGTCGTGCCTTAGCCTTGTTTCCGCTTACCGTGCCGTTCCTTCCTTTACCTTTGCCTTCCTTTGCCTTCCTTGCCTTCCGTTACTCTTTGCTTGCCTTCCGTGCATTGCCTAGCCTTGCGTTGTCCTGCCTTAGCCTTGCCTCGCCTGACCGTGCCTTGCCTTGCGTTACCCTTTCCTTGCCTTGCCGTGCATAGCCTAATCCTGCGTTGTCGTGCCTTAGCCTTGTTTCCCCTTACCGTGCCGTTCCTTCCGTTACCCTTGCCTTCCCTTGCTTTCCCTTGCCTTTCTTTCCTTCCGTTACTCTTTCCTTGCCTTGCCGAGCACTGCCTAGCCTTGCGTTGTCGTGCATTAGCCTTGCCTCGCCTGACCGTGCCTTGCCTTGCGTTATGCTTTCCTTACCTTGCCGTGCATTGCCTAGCCCTGCATTGTCGTGCATTAGCCTTGCCTTTCCTCACCGTGCCTTGCCTTGCGTTACCCTTTCCTTGCTTGGCCGTGCATTGCCTAGCCGTGCGTTGCCGTGCCTTACCCTTGTTTCCCCTTGCCGTGCCTTGCCTTTTGTTACACTTGCCTTGCCTTGCTTTGCCTTGCCTTCCTCTCCTTCCGTTACTCTTTCCTTGCCTAGCCGTGCATTGCCTAGCCTTGCGTTGTCGTGCATTAGCCTTGCCTCGCCTGACCGTGCCTTGCCTTGCGTTACACTTTCTTTGCCTTGCCGTGCATTGCCTAGTCCTGCGTTGTCGTGCCTTAGCCTTGTTTCCCCTTACCGTGCCGTTCCTTCCGTTACCCTTGCCTTCCCTTGCTTTCCCTTGCCTTTCTTTCCTTCCGTTACTCTTTCCTTGCCTTGCCGAGCACTGCCTAGCCTTGCGTTGTCGTGCCTTAGCCTTGCCTCGCCTGACCGTGCATTGCCTTGCGTTACTCTTTCCTTGCCTTGCCGTGCATTGCCTAGCCTTGCGTTGTCGTGCATTAGCCTTGCCTCGCCTGACCGTGCCTTGCCTTGCGTTACCCTTTCCTTGCCTTGCCGTGCATTGCCTAGCCGTGCTTTTTCGTGCATTAGCGTTGCCTCGCCTGACCGTGCCTTGCCTTGCCTTACCCTTTCCTTGCCTTGCCGTGCATTGCCTAGTCCTGCGTTGTCGTGCCTTAGGCTTGTTTCCCCTTAACGTGCCGTTCCGTCCGTTGCCCTTGCCTACCCTTGCTTTCCCTTGCCTTCCTTGCCTTCCGTTACTCTTTACTTACCTTCCGTGCATTGCCTAGCCTTGCGTTGTCGTGCCTTAGCCTTGCGTCGCCTGACCGTGCCTTGCCTTGCGTTACCCTTTCTTTGCCTTGCCGTGCATTGCCTAGTCCTGCGTTGTCGTGCCTTAGCCTTGTTTCCCCGTACCGTGCCGTTCCTTCCGTTAGCCTTGCCTTCCCTTGCTTTCCCTTGCCTTTCTTTCCTTCCGTTACTCTTTCCTTGCCTAGCCGTGCACTGCCTAGCCGTGCGTTGTCGTGCCTTAGCCTTGTTTCCCCTTGCTGTGCCGTTCCTTCCGTTACACTTGCCTTGCCTTTCTTTGCCTTGCCTTCCTTTCCTTCCGTTACTCTTTCCTTGCCTAGCTGTGCACTGCCTAGCCTTGCGTTGTCGTGCATTAGCCTTCCCTTGCCTCACCGTACCTTGCCTTGCGTTACCCTTTCCTTGCCTTGCCGTGCACTGCCTAGCCTTGCGTTGTCGTGCCTTACCCTTGTTTCCCCTTGCCGTGCCGTGCCTTTTGTTACACTTGCCTTGCCTTGCATTGCTTTGCCTTCCTTTCCTTCCGTTACTCTTTCCTTCCCTAGCCGTGCATTGCCTAGCCTTGCGTTGTCGTGCATTAGCCTTGCCTCGCCTGACCGTGCCTTGCCTTGCGTTACCCTTTCCTTCCCTTGCCGTGCATTGCCTAGCCGTGCGTTGTCTTGCCTTAGCCTTGTTTCCCCTTGCTGTGCCGTTTCTTCCGTTACACGTGCCTTGCCTTACTTTGCCTTGCCTTCCTTTCCTTCCTTTTCCTTGCCTAGCCGTGCACTGCCTAGCCGTGCGTTGTCGTGCCTTAGCCTTGATTCCGCTTACCGTGCCGTTCCTTCCTTTACCTTTGCCTTCCCTTGCCTTCCTTGCCTTCCGTTACTCTTTGCTTGCCTTCCGTGCATTGCCTAGCCTTGCGTTGTCCTGCCTTAGCCTTGCCTCGCCTGACCGTGCCTTGCCTTGCGTTACCCTTTCCTTGCCTTGCCGTGCATTGCCTAGTCCTGCGTTGTCGTGCCTTAGCCTTGTTTCCCCTTACCGTGCCGTTCCTTCCGTTACCCTTGCCTTCCCTTGCTTTCCCTTGCCTTTCTTTCCTTCCGTTACTCTTTCCTTGCCTTGCCGAGCACTGCCGAGCCTTGCGTTGTCGTGCATTAGCCTTGCCTCGCCTGACCGTGCCTTGCCTTGCGTTATGCTTTCCTTGCCTTGCCGTGCATTGCCTAGCCCTGCATTGTCGTGCATTAGCCTTGCCTTTCCTCACCGTGCCTTGCCTTGCGTTACCCTTTCCTTGCTTGGCCGTGCATTGACTAGCCGTGCGTTGCCGTGCCTTACCCTTGTTTCCCCTTGCCGTGCCTTGCCTTTTGTTACACTTGCCTTGCCTTGCTTTGCCTTGCCTTCCTCTCCTTCCGTTACTCTTTCCTTGCCTAGCCGTGCATTGCCTAGCCTTGCGTTGTCGTGCATTAGCCTTGCCTCGCCTGACCGTGCCTTGCCTTGCGTTACCCTTTCCTTGCTTGGCCGTGCATTGCCTAGCCGTGCGTTGCCGTGCCTTACCCTTGTTTCCCCTTGCCGTGCCTTGCCTTTTGTTACACTTGCCTTGCCTTGCTTTGCCTTGCCTTCCTCTCCTTCCGTTACTCTTTCCTTGCCTAGCCGTGCATTGCCTAGCCTTGCGTTGTCGTGCATTAGCCTTGCCTCGCCTGACCTTGCCTTGCCTTGCGTTACCCTTTCTTTGCCTTGCCGTGCATTGCCTAGCCTTGCGTTGTCGTGCATTAGCCTTGCCTTTCCTCACCGTGCCTTGCCTTGCGTTACCCTTTCCTTGCTTGGCCGTGCATTGCCTAGCCGTGCGTTGCCGTGCCTTACCCTTGTTTCCCCTTGCCGTGCCTTGCCTTTTGTTACATTTGCCTTGCCTTGCTTTGCCTTGCCTTCCTCTCCTTCCGTTACTCTTTCCTTGCCTAGCCGTGCATTGCCTAGCCTTGCGTTGTCTTGCATTAGCCTTGCCTCGCCTGACCGTGCCTTGCCTTGCGTTACACTTTCTTTGCCTTGCCGTGCATTGCCTAGTCCTGCGTTGTCGTGCCTTAGCCTTGTTTCCCCTTACCGTGCCGTTCCTTCCGTTACCCTTGCCTTCCCTTGCTTTCCCTTGCCTTTCTTTCCTTCCGTTACTCTTTCCTTGCCTTGCCGAGCACTGCCTAGCCTTGCGTTGTCGTGCCTTAGCCTTGCCTCGCCTGACCGTGCATTGCCTTGCGTTACTCTTTCCTTGCCTTGCCGTGCATTGCCTAGCCTTGCGTTGTCGTGCATTAGCCTTGCCTCGCCTGACCGTGCCTTGCCTTGCGTTACCCTTTCCTTGCCTTGCCGTGCATTGCCTAGCCGTGCTTTTTCGTGCATTAGCGTTGCCTCGCCTGACCGTGCCTTGCCTTGCCTTACCCTTTCCTTGCCTTGCCGTGCATTGCCTAGTCCTGCGTTGTCGTGCCTTAGGCTTGTTTCCCCTTAACGTGCCGTTCCGTCCGTTGCCCTTGCCTACCCTTGCTTTCCCTTGCCTTCCTTGCCTTCCGTTACTCTTTACTTACCTTCCGTGCATTGCCTAGCCTTGCGTTGTCGTGCCTTAGCCTTGCGTCGCCTGACCGTGCCTTGCCTTGCGTTACCCATTCTTTGCCTTGCCGTGCATTGCCTAGTCCTGCGTTGTCGTGCCTTAGCCTTGTTTCCCCGTACCGTGCCGTTCCTTCCGTTAGCCTTGCCTTCCCTTGCTATCCCTTGCCTTTCTTTCCTTCCGTTACTCTTTCCTTGCCTAGCCGTGCACTGCCTAGCCGTGCGTTGTCGTGCCTTAGCCTTGTTTCCCCTTGCTGTGCCGTTCCTTCCGTTACACTTGCCTTGCCTTTCTTTGCCTTGCCTTCCTTTCCTTCCGTTACTCTTTCCTTGCCTAGCTGTGCACTGCCTAGCCTTGCGTTGTCGTGCATTAGCCTTCCCTTGCCTCACCGTACCTTGCCTTGCGTTACCCTTTCCTTGCCTTGCCGTGCACTGCCTAGCCTTGCGTTGTCGTGCCTTACCCTTGTTTCCCCTTGCCGTGCCGTGCCTTTTGTTACACTTGCCTTGCTTTGCATTGCTTTGCCTTCCTTTCCTTCCGTTACTCTTTCCTTGCCTAGCCGTGCATTGCCTAGCCTTGCGTTGTCGTGCATTAACCTTGCCTCGCCTGACCGTGCCTTGCCTTGCGTTACCCTTTCCTTCCCTTGCCGTGCCTTAGCCTTGTTTCCCCTTGCTGTGCCGTTTCTTCCGTTACACGTGCCTTGCCTTACTTTGCCTTGCCTTCCTTTCCTTCCCTTTCCTTGCCTAGCCGTGCACTGCCTAGCCGTGCGTTGTCGTGCCTTAGCCTTGTTTCCGCTTACCGTGCCGTTCCTTCCTTTACCTTTGCCTTCCCTTGCCTTCCTTGCCTTCCGTTACTCTTTGCTTGCCTTCCGTGCATTGCCTAGCCTTGCGTTGTCCTGCCTTAGCCTTGCCTCGCCTGACCGTGCCTTGCCTTGCGTTACCCTTTCCTTGCCTTGCCGTGCATTGCCTAGCCGTGCTTTTTCGTGCATTAGCGTTGCCTCGCCTGACCGTGCCTTGCCTTGCCTTACCCTTTCCTTGCCTTGCCGTGCATTGCCTAGTCCTGCGTTGTCGTGCCTTAGGCTTGTTTCCCCTTAACGTGCCGTTCCGTCCGTTGCCCTTGCCTACCCTTGCTTTCCCTTGCCTTCCTTGCCTTCCGTTACTCTTTACTTACCTTCCGTGCATTGCCTAGCCTTGCGTTGTCGTGCCTTAGCCTTGCGTCGCCTGACCGTGCCTTGCCTTGCGTTACCCTTTCTTTGCCTTGCCGTGCATTGCCTAGTCCTGCGTTGTCGTGCCTTAGCCTTGTTTCCCCGTACCGTGCCGTTCCTTCCGTTAGCCTTGCCTTCCCTTGCTATCCCTTGCCTTTCTTTCCTTCCGTTACTCTTTCCTTGCCTAGCCGTGCACTGCCTAGCCGTGCGTTGTCGTGCCTTAGCCTTGTTTCCCCTTGCTGGGCCGTTCCTTCCGTTACACTTGCCTTGCCTTTCTTTGCCTTGCCTTCCTTTCCTTCCGTTACTCTTTCCTTGCCTAGCAGTGCACTGAAAAGCCTTGCGTTGTCGTGCATTAGCCTTCCCTTGCCTCACCGTACCTTGCCTTGCGTTACCCTTTCCTTGCCTTGCCGTGCACTGCCTAGCCTTGCGTTGTCGTGCCTTACCCTTGTTTCCCCTTGCCGTGCCGTGCCTTTTGTTACACTTGCCTTGCCTTGCATTGCTTTGCCTTCCTTTCCTTCCGTTACTCTTTCCTTGCCTAGCCGTGCATTGCCTAGCCTTGCGTTGTCGTGCATTAGCCTTGCCTCGCCTGACCGTGCCTTGCCTTGCGTTACCCTTTCCTTCCCTTGCCGTGCATTGCCTAGCCGTGCGTTGTCTTGCCTTAGCCTTGTTTCCCCTTGCTGTGCCGTTTCTTCCGTTACACGTGCCTTGCCTTACTTTGCCTTGCCTTCCTTTCCTTCCCTTTCCTTGCCTAGCCGTGCACTGCCTAGCCGTGCGTTGTCGTGCATTAGCCTTGCCTCGCCTGACCGTGCCTTGCCTTGCGTTACCCTTTCTTTGCCTTGCCGTGCATTGCCTAGTCCTGCGTTGTCCTGCCTTAGCCTTGTTTCCCCTTACCGTGCCGTTCCTTCCGTTACCCTTGCCTTCCCTTGCTTTCCCTTGCCTTTCTTTCCTTCCGTTACTCTTTCCTTGCCTTGCCGAGCACTGCCTAGCCTTGCGTTGTCGTGCATTAGCCTTGCCTCGCCTGACCGTGCATTGCCTTGCGTTACCCTTTCCTTGCCTTGCCGTGCATTGCCTAGCCTTGCGTTGTCGTGCATTAGCCTTGCCTCGCCTGACCGTGCCTTGCCTTGCGTTACCCTTTCCTTGCCTTGCCGTGCATTGCCTAGCCGTGCTTTTTCGTTCATTAGCGTTGCCTCGCCTGACCGTGCCTTGCCTTGCGTTACCCTTTCCTTGCATTGCAGTGCGTTGCCTAGTCCTGCGTTGTCGTGCCTTAGGCTTGTTTCCCCTTAACGTGCCGTTCCGTCCGTTGCCCTTGCCTACCCTTGCTTTCCCTTGCCTTCCTTGCCTTCCGTTACTCTTTACTTACCTTCCGTGCATTGCCTAGCCTTGCGTTGTCGTGCCTTAGCCTTGCGTCGCCTGACCGTGCCTTGCCTTGCGTTACCCTTTCTTTGCCTTGCCGTGCATTGCCTAGTCCTGCGTTGTCGTGCCTTAGCCTTGTTTCCCCGTACCGTGCCGTTCCTTCCGTTAGCCTTGCCTTCCCTTGCTTTCCCTTGCCTTTCTTTCCTTCCGTTACTCTTTCCTTGCCTAGCCGTGCACTGCCTAGCCGTGCGTTGTCGTGCCTTAGCCTTGTTTCCCCTTGCTGTGCCGTTCCTTCCGTTACACTTGCCTTGCCTTTCTTTGCCTTGCCTTCCTTTCCTTCCGTTACTCTTTCCTTGCCTAGCCGTGCATTGCCTAGCCTTGCGTTTTCGTGCATTAGCCTTGCCTCGCCTGACCGTGCCTTGCCTTGCGTTACCCTTTCCTTGCCTTGCCTTGCATTGCCTAGTCCTGAGTTGTCGTGCCTTAGCCTTGTTTCCGCTTACCGTGCCGTTCCTTCCTTTACCTTTGCCTTCCTTTGCCTTCCTTGCCTTCCGTTACTCTTTGCTTGCCTTCCGTGCATTGCCTAGCCTTGCGTTGTCCTGCCTTAGCCTTGCCTCGCCTGACCGTGCCTTGCCTTGCGTTACCCTTTCCTTGCCTTGCCGTGCATAGCCTAATCCTGCGTTGTCGTGCCTTAGCCTTGTTTCCCCTTACCGTGCCGTTCCTTCCGTTACCCTTGCATTCCCTTGCTTTCCCTTGCCTTTCTTTCCTTCCGTTACTCATTCCTTGCCTTGCCGAGCACTGCCTAGCCTTGCGTTGTCGTGCATTAGCCTTGCCTCGCCTGACCGTGCCTTTCCTTGCGTTATGCTTTCCTTACCTTGCCGTGCATTGCCTAGCCCTGCATTGTCGTGCATTAGCCTTGCCTTTCCTCACCGTGCCTTGCCTTGCGTTACCCTTTCCTTGCTTGGCCGTGCATTGCCTAGCCGTGCGTTGCCGTGCCTTACCCTTTTTTCCCCTTGCCGTGCCTTGCCTTTTGTTACACTTGCCTTGACTTGCTTTGCCTTGCCTTCCTCTCCTTCCGTTACTCTTTCCTTGCCTAGCAGTGCATTGCCTAGCCTTGCGTTGTCGTGCATTAGCCTTGCCTCGCCTGACCGTGCCTTGCCTTGCGTTACACTTTCTTTGCCTTGCCGTGCATTCCCTAGTCCTGCGTTGTCGTGCCTTAGCCTTGTTTCCCCTTACCGTGCCGTTCCTTCCGTTACCCTTGCCTTCCCTTGCTTTCCCTTGCCTTTCTTTCCTTCCGTTACTCTTTCCTTGCCTTGCCGAGCACTGCCTAGCCTTGCGTTGTCGTGCCTTACCCTTGCCTCGCCTGACCGTGCATTGCCTTGCGTTACCCTTTCCTTGCCTTGCCGTGCATTGCCTAGCCTTGCGTTGTCGTGCATTAGCCTTGGCTCGCCTGACCGTGCCTTGCCTTGCGTTACCCTTTCCTTGCCTTGCCGTGCATTGCCTAGCCGTGCTTTTTCGTGCATTAGCGTTGCCTCGCCTGACCGTGCCTTGCCTTGCCTTACCCTTTCCTTGCCTTGCCGTGCATTGCCTAGTCCTGCGTTGTCGTGCCTTAGGCTTGTTTCCCCTTAACGTGCCGTTCCGTCCGTTGCCCTTGCCTACCCTTGCTTTCCCTTGCCTTCCTTGCCTTCCGTTACTCTTTACTTACCTTCCGTGCATTGCCTAGCCTTGCGTTGTCGTGCCTTAGCCTTGCGTCGCCTGACCGTGCCTTGCCTTGCGTTACCCTTTCTTTGCCTTGCCGTGCATTGCCTAGTCCTGCGTTGTCGTGCCTTAGCCTTGTTTCCCCGTACCGTGTCTTTCCTTCCGTTAGCCTTGCCTTCCCTTGCTTTCCCTTGCCTTTCTTTCCTTCCGTTACTCTTTCCTTGCCTAGCCGTGCACTGCCTAGCCGTGCGTTGTCGTGCCTTAGCCTTGTTTCCCCTTGCTGTGCCGTTCCTTCCGTTACACTTGCCTTGCCTTTCTTTGCCTTGCCTTCCTTTCCTTCCGTTACTCTTTCCTTGCCTAGCCGTGCATTGCCTAGCCTTGCGTTGTCGTGCATTAGCCTTGCCTCGCCTGACCGTGCCTTGCCTTGCGTTACCCTTTCCTTGCCTTGCCTTGCATTGCCTAGTCCTGAGTTGTCGTGCCTTAGCCTTGTTTCCGCTTACCGTGCCGTTCCTTCCTTTACCTTTGCCTTCCTTTGCCTTCCTTGCCTTCCGTTACTCTTTGCTTGCCTTCCGTGCATTGCCTAGCCTTGCGTTGTCCTGCCTTAGCCTTGCCTCGCCTGACCGTGCCTTGCCTTGCGTTACCCTTTCTTTGCCTTGCCGTGCATAGCCTAATCCTGCGTTGTCGTGCCTTAGCCTTGTTTCCCCTTACCGTGCCGTTCCTTCCGTTACCCTTGCCTTCCCTTGCTTTCCCTTGCCTTTCTTTCCTTCCGTTACTCTTTCCTTGCCTTGCCGAGCACTGCCTAGCCTTGCGTTGTCGTGCATTAGCCTTGCCTCGCCTGACCGTGCCTTGCCTTGCGTTATGCTTTCCTTACCTTGCCGTGCATTGCCTAGCCCTGCATTGTCGTGCATTAGCCTTGCCTTTCCTCACCGTGCCTTGCCTTGCGTTACCCTTTCCTTGCTTGGCCGTGCATTGCCTAGCCGTGCGTTGCCGTGCCTTACCCTTGTTTCCCCTTGCCGTGCCTTGCCTTTTGTTACATTTGCCTTGCCTTGCTTTGCCTTGCCTTCCTCTCCTTCCGTTACTCTTTCCTTGCCTAGCCGTGCATTGCCTAGCCTTGCGTTGTCGTGCATTAGCCTTGCCTCGCCTGACCGTGCCTTGCCTTGCGTTACACTTTCTTTGCCTTGCCGTGCATTGCCTAGTCCTGCGTTGTCGTGCCTTAGCCTTGTTTCCCCTTACCGTGCCGTTCCTTCCGTTACCCTTGCCTTCCCTTGCTTTCCCTTGCCTTTCTTTCCTTCCGTTACTCTTTCCTTGCCTTGCCGAGCACTGCCTAGCCTTGCGTTGTCGTGCCTTAGCCTTGCCTCGCCTGACCGTGCATTGCCTTGCGTTACTCTTTCCTTGCCTTGCCGTGCATTGCCTAGCCTTGCGTTGTCGTGCATTAGCCTTGCCTCGCCTGACCGTGCCTTGCCTTGCGTTAACCTTTACTTTCCTTGCCGTGCATTGCCTAGCCGTGCTTTTTCGTGCATTAGCGTTGCCTCGCCTGACCGTGCCTTGCCTTGCCTTACCCTTTCCTTGCCTTGCCGTGCATTGCCTAGTCCTGCGTTGTCGTGCCTTAGGCTTGTTTCCCCTTAACGTGCCGTTCCGTCCGTTGCCCTTGCCTACCCTTGCTTTCCCTTGCCTTCCTTGCCTTCCGTTACTCTTTACTTACCTTCCGTGCATTGCCTAGCCTTGCGTTGTCGTGCCTTAGCCTTGCGTCGCCTGACCGTGCCTTGCCTTGCGTTACCCATTCTTTGCCTTGCCGTGCATTGCCTAGTCCTGCGTTGTCGTGCCTTAGCCTTGTTTCCCCGTACCGTGCCGTTCCTTCCGTTAGCCTTGCCTTCCCTTGCTATCCCTTGCCTTTCTTTCCTTCCGTTACTCTTTCCTTGCCTAGCCGTGCACTGCCTAGCCGTGCGTTGTCGTGCCTTAGCCTTGTTTCCCCTTGCTGGGCCGTTCCTTCCGTTACACTTGCCTTGCCTTTCTTTGCCTTGCCTTCCTTTCCTTCCGTTACTCTTTCCTTGCCTAGCAGTGCACTGCCTAGCCTTGCGTTGTCGTGCATTAGCCTTCCCTTGCCTCACCGTACCTTGCCTTGCGTTACCCTTTCCTTGCCTTGCCGTGCACTGCCTAGCCTTGCGTTGTCGTGCCTTACCCTTGTTTCCCCTTGCCGTGCCGTGCCTTTTGTTACACTTGCCTTGCTTTGCATTGCTTTGCCTTCCTTTCCTTCCGTTACTCTTTCCTTGCCTAGCCGTGCATTGCCTAGCCTTGCGTTGTCGTGCATTAGCCTTGCCTCGCCTGACCGTGCCTTGCCTTGCGTTACCCTTTCCTTCCCTTGCCGTGCATTGCCTAGCCGTGCGTTGTCTTGCCTTAGCCTTGTTTCCCCTTGCTGTGCCGTTTCTTCCGTTACACGTGCCTTGCCTTACTTTGCCTTGCCTTCCTTTCCTTCCCTTTCCTTGCCTAGCCGTGCACTGCCTAGCCGTGCGTTGTCGTGCCTTAGCCTTGTTTCCGCTTACCGTGCCGTTCCTTCCTTTACCTTTGCCTTCCCTTGCCTTCCTTGCCTTCCGTTACTCTTTGCTTGCCTTCCGTGCATTGCCTAGCCTTGCGTTGTCCTGCCTTAGCCTTGCCTCGCCTGACCGTGCCTTGCCGTGCGTTACCCTTTCCTTGCCTTGCCGTGCATTGCCTAGTCCTGCGTTGTCGTGCCTTAGCCTTGTTTCCCCTTACCGTGCCGTTCCTTCCGTTACCCTTGCCTTCCCTTGCTTTCCCTTGCCTTTCTTTCCTTCCGTTACGCTTTCCTTGCCTTGCCGAGCACTGCCTAGCCTTGCGTTGTCGTGCATTAGCCTTGCCTCGCCTGACCGTGCCTTGCCTTGCGTTATGCTTTCCTTGCCTTGCCGTGCATTGCCTAGCCCTGCATTGTCGTGCATTAGCCTTGCCTTTCCTCACCGTGCCTTGCCTTGCGTTACCCTTTCCTTGCTTGGCCGTGCATTGCCTAGCCGTGCGTTGCCGTGCCTTACCCTTGTTTCCGCTTGCCGTGCCTTGCCTTTTGTTACACTTGCCTTGCCTTGCTTTGCCTTGCCTTCCTCTCCTTCCGTTACTCTTTCCTTGCCTAGCCGTGCATTGCCTAGCCTTGCGTTGTCGTGCCTTAGCCTTGCCTCGCCTGACCGTGCATTGCCTTGCGGTACTCTTTCCTTGCCTTGCCGTGCATTGCCTAGCCTTGCATTGTCGTGCATTAGCCTTGCCTCGCCTGACCGTGCCTTGCCTTGCGTTACCCTTTCCTTGCCTTGCCGTGCATTGCCTAGCCGTGCTTTTTCGTGCATTAGCGTTGCCTCGCCTGACCGTGCCTTGCCTTGCGTTACCCTTTCCTTGCCTTGCCATGCATTGCCTAGTCCTGCGTTGTCGTGCCTTAGGCTTGTTTCCCCTTAACGTGCCGTTCCGTCCGTAGGCCTTGCCTACCCTTGCTTTCCCTTGCCTTCCTTGCCTTCCGTTACTCTTTACTTACCTTCCGTGCATTGCCTAGCCTTGCGTTGTCGTGCCTTAGCCTTGCGTCGCCTGAACGTGCCTTGCCTTGCGTTACCTTTTCTTTGCCTTGCCGTGCATTGCCTAGTCCTGCGTTGTCGTGCCTTAGCCTTGTTTCCCCGTACCGTGCCGTTCCTTCCGTTAGCCTTGCCTTCCCTTGCTTTCCCTTGCCTTTCTTTCCTTCCGTTACTCTTTCCTTGCCTAGCCGTGCACTGCCTAGCCGTGCGTTGTCGTGCCTTAGCCTTGTTTCCCCTTGCTGTGCCGTTCCTTCCGTTACACTTGCCTTGCCTTTCTTTGCCTTGCCTTCCTTTCCTTCCGTTACTCTTTCCTTGCCTAGCCGTGCACTGCCTAGCCTTGCGTTGTCGTGCATTAGCCTTCCCTTGCCTCACCGTACCTTGCCTTGCGTTACCCTTTCCTTGCCTTGCCGTGCACTGTCTAGCGTTGCGTTGTCGTGCCTTACCCTTGTTTCCCCTTGCCGTGCCGTGCCTTTTGTTACACTTGCCTTGCCTTGCTTTGCTTTGCCTTCCTTTCCTTCCGTTACTCTTTCCTTGCCTAGCCGTGCATTGCCTAGCCTTGCGTTGTCGTGCATTAGCCTTGCCTCGCCTGACCGTGCCTTGCCTTGCGTTACCCTTTCCTTCCCTTGCCGTGCATTGCCTAGCCGTGCGTTGTCTTGCCTTAGCCTTGTTTCCCCTTGCTGTGCCGTTTCTTCCGTTACACTTGCCTTGCCTTACTTTGCCTTGCCTTCCTTTCCTTCCGTTACTCTTTCCTTGCCTAGCCGTGCACTGCCTAGCCTTGCGTTGTCGTGCCTTAGCCTTGGCTCGCCTAACCGTGCCTTGCCTTGCGTTACCCTTTCCTTGCTTGGCCGTGCATTGCCTAGCCGTGCGTTGCCGTGCCTTACCCTTGTTTCCCCTTGCCGTGCCTTGCCTTTTGTTACACTTGCCTTGCCTTGCTTTGCCTTGCCTTCCTCTCCTTCCGTTACTCTTTCCTTGCCTAGCCGTGCATTGCCTAGCCTTGCGTTGTCGTGCATTAGCCTTGCCTCGCCTGAGCGTGCCTTGCCTTGCGTTACCCTTTCTTTGCCTTGCCGTGCATTGCCTAGTCCTGCGTTGTCGTGCCTTAGCCTTGTTTCCCCTTACCGTGCCGTTCCTTCCGTTACCCTTGCCTTCCCTTGCTTTCCCTTGCCTTTCTTTCCTTCCCTTACACTTTCCTTGCCTTGCCGAGCATTGCCTAGCCTTGCGTTGTCGTGCATTAGCCTTGCCTCGCATGACCGTGCCTTGCCTTGCGTTATGCTTTCCTTGCCTTGCCGTGCGTTGCCTAGCCCTGCATTGTCGTGCATTAGCCTTGCCTTTCCTCACCGTGCCTTGCCTTGCGTTACCCTTTCCTTGCTTGGCCGTGCATTGCCTAGCCGTGCGTTGCCGTGCCTTACCCTTGTTTCCCCTTGCCGTGCCTTGCCTTTTGTTACACTTGCCTTGCCTTGCTTTGCCTTGCCTTACTCTCCTTCCGTTACTCTTTCCTTGCCTAGCCGTGCATTGCCTAGCCTTGCGTTGTCGTGCATTAGCCTTGCCTCGCCTGACTTTGCCTTGCCTTGCGTTACCCTTTCTTTGCTTGCCGTGCATTGCCTAGTCCTGCGTTGTCCTGCCTTAGCCTTGTTTCCCCTTACCGTGCCGTTCCTTCCGTTACCCTTGCCTTCCCTTGCTTTCCCTTGCCTTTCTTTCCTTCCGTTACTCTTTCCTTGCATTGCCGAGCACTGCCTAGCCTTGCGTTGTCGTGCATTAGCCTTGCCTCGCCTGACCGTGCATTGCCTTGCGTTACCCTTTCCTTGCCTTGCCGTGCATTGCCTACCCTTGCGTTGTCGTGCATTATCCTTGCCTCGCCTGACCGTGCCTTGCCTTGCGTTACCCTTTCCTTGCCTTGCCGTGCATTGCCTAGCCGTGCTTTTTCGTGCATTAGCGTTGCCTCGCCTGACCGTGCCTTGCCTTGCGTTACCCTTTCCTTGCCTTGCCGTGCATTGCCTAGCCTTGCGTTGTCGTGCATTAGCCTTGCCTCGCCTGACCGTGCCTTGCCTTGCGTTACCCTTTCCTTGCCTTGCCGTGCATTGCCTAGCCGTGCTTTTTCGTGCATTTGCGTTGCCTCGCCTGACCGTGCCTTGCCTTGCGTTACCCTTTCCTTGCCTTGCCGTGCATTGCCTAGTCCTGCGTTGTCGTGCCTTAGCCTTGCGTCGCCTGACCGTGCCTTGCCTTGCGTTACCCTTTCTTTGCCTTGCCGTGCATTGCCTAGTCCTGCGTTGTCGTGCCTTAGCCTTGTTTCCCCGTACCGTGCCGTTCCTTCCGTTAGCCTTGCCTTCCCTTACTTTCCCTTGCCTTTCTTTCCTTCCGTTACTCTTTCCTTGCCTAGTCGTGCACTGCCTAGCCGTGCGTTGTCGTGCCTTAGCCTTGTTTCCCCTTGCTGTGCCGTTCCTTCCGTTACACTTGCCTTGCCTTTCTTTGCCTTGCCTTCCTTTCCGTCCGTTACTCTTTCCTTGCCTAGCTGTGCACTGCCTAGCCTTGCGTTGTCGTGCATTAGCCTTCCCTTGCCTCACCGTACCTTGCCTTGCGTTACCCTTTCCTTGCCTTGCCGTGCACTGCCTAGCCTTGCGTTGTCGTGCCTTACCCTTGTTTCCCCTTGCCGTGCCGTGCCTTTTGTTACACTTGCCTTGCCTTGCATTGCTTTGCCTTCCTTTCCTTCCGTTACTCTTTCCTTGCCTAGCCGTGCATTGCCTAGCCTTGCGTTGTCGTGCATTAGCATTGCCTCGCCTGACCGTGCCTTGCCTTGCGTTACCCTTTCCTTCCCTTGCCGTGCATTGCCTAGCCGTGCGTTGTCTTGCCTTAGCCTTGTTTCCCCTTGCTGTGCCGTTTCTTCCGTTACACGTGCCTTGCCTTACTTTGCCTTGCCTTCCTTTCCTTCCCTTTCCTTGCCTAGCCGTGCACTGCCTAGCCGTGCGTTGTCGTGCCTTAGCCTTGTTTCCGCTTACCCTGCCGTTCCTTCCTTTACCTTTGCCTTCCCTTGCCTTCCGTTACTCTTTGCTTGCCTTCCGTGCATTGCCTAGCCTTGCGTTGTCCTGCCTTAGCCTTGCCTCGCCTGACCGTCCCTTGCCTTGCGTTACCCTTTCCTTGCCTTGCCGTGCATTGCCTAGTCCTGCGTTGTCGTGCCTTAGCCTTGTTTCCCCTTACCGTGCCGTTCCTTCCGTTACCCTTGCCTTCCCTTGCTTTCCCTTGCCTTTCTTTCCTTCCGTTACTCTTTCCTTCCCTTCCCGAGCACTGCCTAGCCTTGCGTTGTCGTGCATTAGCCTTGCCTCGCCTGACCGTGCCTTGCCTTGCGTTACCCTTTCCTTGCCTTGCCGTGTATTGCCTAGTCCTGCGTTGTCGTGCCTTAGCCTTGTTTCCCCTTACCGTGCCGTTGCTTCCGTTACCCTTGCCTTCCCTTGCTTTCCCTTGCCTTTCTTTCCTTCCGTTACTCTTTCCTTGCCTTGCCGAACACTGCCTATCGTTGCGTTGTCGTGCATTAGCCTTGCCTCGCCTGACCGTGCCTTGCCTTGCGTTATGCTTTCCTTGCCTTGCCGTGCATTGCCTAGCCCTGCATTGTCGTGCATTAGCCTTGCCTTTCCTCACCGTGCCTTGCCTTGCGTTACCCTTTCCTTGCTTGGCCGTGCATTGCCTAGCCGTGCGTTGCCGTGCCTTACCCTTGTTTCCCCTTACCGTGCCTTGCCTTTTGTTACACTTGCCTTGCCTTGCTTTGCCTTGCCTTCCTCTCCTTCCGTTACTCTTTCCTTGCCTTGCCGAGCACTGCCTAGCCTTGCGTTGTCGTGCATTAGCCTTGCCTCGCCTGACCGTGCATTGCCTTGCGTTACCCTTTCCTTGCCTTGCCGTGCATTGCCTAGCCTTGCGTTGTCGTGCATTAGCCTTGCCTCACCCGACCGTGCCTTGCCTTGCGTTACCCTTTCCTTGCCTTGCCGTGCATTGCCTAGCCGTGCTTTTTCGTGCATTAGCGTTGCCTCGCCTGACCGTGCCTTGCCTTGCGTTACCCTTTCCTTGCCTTGCCGGGCATTGCCTAGTCCTGCGTTGTCGTGCCTTAGGCTTGTTTCCCCTTAACGTGCCGTTCCGTCCGTTGCCCTTGCCTACCCTTGCTTTCCCTTGCCTTCCTTGCCTTCCGTTACTCTTTACTTACCTTCCGTGCATTGCCTAGCCTTGCGTTGTCGTGCCTTAGCCTTGCGTCGCCTGACCGTGCCTTGCCTTGCGTTACCCTTTCTTTGCCTTGCCGTGCATTGCCTAGTCCTGCGTTGTCGTGCCTTAGCCTTGTTTCCCCGTACCGTGCCGTTCCTTCCGTTAGCCTTGCCTTCCCTTGCTTTCCCTTGCCTTTCTTTCCTTCCGTTAGTCTTTCCTTGCCTAGCCGTGCACTGCCTAGCCGTGCGTTGTCGTGCCTTAGCCTTGTTTCCCCTTGCTGTGCCGTTCCTTCCGTTACACTTGCCTTGCCTTTCTTTGCCTTGCCTTCCTTTCCTTCCGTTACTCTTTCCTTGCCTAGCCTTGCATTGCCTAGCCTTGCGTTGTCGTGCATTAGCCTTGCCTCGCCTGACCGTGCCTTGCCTTGCGTTACCCTTTCCTTGCCTTGCCTTGCATTGCCTAGTCCTGAGTTGTCGTGCCTTAGCCTTGTTTCCGCTTACCGTGCCGTTCCTTCCTTTACCTTTGCCTTCCCTTGCCTTCCTTGCCTTCCGTTACTCTTTGCTTGCCTTCCGTGCATTGCCTAGCCTTGCGTTGTCCTGCCTTAGCCTTGCCTCGCCTGACCGTGCCTTGCGTTGCGTTACCCTTTCCTTGCCTTGCCGTGCATTGCCTAATCCTGCGTTGTCGTGCCTTAGCCTTGTTTCCCCTTACCGTGCCGTTCCTTCCGTTACCCTTGCCTTCCCTTGCTTTCCCTTGCCTTTCTTTCCTTCCCTTACTCTTTCCTTGCCTTGCCGAGCACTGCCTAGCCTTGCGTTGTCGTGCATTAGCCTTGCCTCGCCTGACCGTGCCTTGCCTTGCGTTATGCTTTCCTTGCCTTGCCGTGCATTGCCTAGCCCTGCATTGTCGTGCATTAGCCTTGCCTTTCCTCACCGTGCCTTGCCTTGCGTTACCCTTTCCTTGCTTGGCCGTGCATTGCCTAGCCGTGCGTTGCCGTGCCTTACCCTTGTTTCCCCTTGCCGTGCCTTGCCTTTTGTTACACTTGCCTTGCCTTGCTTTGCCTTGCCTTCCTCTCCTTCCGTTACTCTTTCCTTGCCTAGCCGTGCATTGCCTAGCCTTGCGTTGTCGTGCATTAGCCTTGCCTCGCCTGACCGTGCCTTGCCTTGCGTTACCCTTTCTTTGCCTTGCCGTGCATTGCCTAGTCCTGCGTTGTCGTGCCTTAGCCTTGTTTCCCCTTACCGTGCCGTTCCTTCCGTTACCCTTGCCTTCCCTTGCTTTCCCTTGCCTTTCTTTCCTTCCGTTACTCTTTCCTTGCCTTGCCGAGCACTGCCTAGCCTTGCGTTGTCGTGCATTAGCCTTGCCTCGCCTGACCGTGCATTGCCTTGCGTTACCCTTTCCTTGCCTTGCCGTGCATTGCCTAGCCTTGCGTTGTCGTGCATTAGCCTTGCCTCGCCTGACCGTGCCTTGCCTTGCGTTACCCTTTCCTTGCCTTGCCGTGCATTGCCTAGCCGTGCTTTTTCGTGCATTTGCGTTGCCTCGCCTGACCGTGCCTTGCCTTGCGTTACCCTTTCCTTGCCTTGCCGTGCATTGCCTAGTCCTGCGTTGTCGTGCCTTAGCCTTGCGTCGCCTGACCGTGCCTTGCCTTGCGTTACCCTTTCTTTGCCTTGCCGTGCATTGCCTAGTCCTGCGTTGTCGTGCCTTAGCCTTGTTTCCCCGTACCGTGCCGTTCCTTCCGTTAGCCTTGCCTTCCCTTACTTTCCCTTGCCTTTCTTTCCTTCCGTTACTCTTTCCTTGCCTAGTCGTGCACTGCCTAGCCGTGCGTTGTCGTGCCTTAGCCTTGTTTCCCCTTGCTGTGCCGTTCCTTCCGTTACACTTGCCTTGCCTTTCTTTTCCTTGCCTTCCTTTCCTTCCGTTACTCTTTCCTTGCCTAACTGTGCACTGCCTAGCCTTGCGTTGTCGTGCTTTAGACTTCCCTTGCCTCACCGTACCTTGCCTTGCGTTACCCTTTCCTTGCCTTGCCGTGCACTGCCTAGCCTTGCGTTGTCGTGCCTTACCCTAGTTTCCCCTTGCCATGCCGTGCCTTTTGTTACACTTGCCTTGCATTGCATTGCTTTGCCTTCCTTTCCTTCCGTTACTCTTTCCTTGCCTAGCCGTGCATTGCCTAGCCTTGCGTTGTCGTGCATTAGCCTTGCCTCGCCTGACCGTGCCTTGCCTTGCGTTACCCTTTCCTTCCCTTGCCGTGCATTGCCTAGCCGTGCGTTGTCTTGCCTTAGCCTTGTTTCCCCTTGCTGTGCCGTTTCTTCCGTTACACGTGCCTTGCCTTACTTTGCCTTGCCTTCCTTTCCTTCCCTTTCCTTGCCTAGCCGTGCACTGCCTAGCCGTGCGTTGTCGTGCCTTAGCCTTGTTTCCGCTTACCGTGCCGTTCCTTCCTTTACCTTTGCCTTCCCTTGCCTTCCGTTACTCTTTGCTTGCCTTCCGTGCATTGCCTAGCCTTGCGTTGTCCTGCCTTAGCCTTGCCTCGCCTGACCGTGCCTTGCCTTGCGTTACCCTTTCCTTGCCTTGCCGTGCATTGCCTAGTCCTGCGTTGTCGTGCCTTAGCCTTGTTTCCCCTTACCGTGCCGTTCCTTCCGTTACCCTTGCCTTCCCTTGCTTTCCCTTGCCTTTCTTTCCTTCCGTTACTCTTTCCTTGCCTTGCCGTGCATTGCCTAGCCTTGCGTTGTCGTGCATTAGCCTTGCCTCACCCGAACGTGCCTTGCCTTGCGTTACCCTTTCCTTGCCTTGCCGTGCATTGCCTAGTCCTGCGTTGTCGTGCCTTAGCCTTGTTTCCCCTTACCGTGCCGTTGCTTCCGTTACCCTTGCCTTCCCTTGCTTTCCCTTGCCTTTCTTTCCTTCCGTTACTCTTTCCTTGCCTTGCCGAACACTGCCTATCGTTGCGTTGTCGTGCATTACCCTTGCCTCGCCTGACCGTGCCTTGCCTTGCGTTATGCTTTCCTTGCCTTGCCGTGCATTGCCTAGCCCTGCATTGTCGTGCATTAGCCTTGCCTTTCCTCACAGTGCCTTGCCTTGCGTTACCCTTTCCTTGCTTGGCCGTGCATTGCCTAGCCGTGCGTTGCCGTACCTTACCCTTGTTTCCCCTTACCGTGCCTTGCCTTTTGTTACACTTGCCTTGCCTTGCTTTGCCTTGCCTTCCTCTCCTTCCGTTACTCTTTCCTTGCCTTGCCGAGCACTGCCTAGCCTTGCGTTGTCGTGCATTAGCCTTGCCTCGCCTGACCGTGCATTGCCTTGCGTTACCCTTTCCTTGCCTTGCCGTGCATTGCCTAGCCTTGCGTTGTCGTGCATTAGCCTTGCCTCACCCGACCGTGCCTTGCCTTGCGTTACCCTTTCCTTGCCTTGCCGTGCATTGCCTAGCCGTGCTTTTTCGTGCATTAGCGTTGCCTCGCCTGACCGTGCCTTGCCTTGCGTTACCCTTTCCTTGCCTTGCCGGGCATTGCCTAGTCCTGCGTTGTCGTGCCTTAGGCTTGTTTCCCCTTAACGTGCCGTTCCGTCCGTTGCCCTTGCCTACCCTTGCTTTCCCTTGCCTTCCTTGCCTTCCGTTACTCTTTACTTACCTTCCGTGCATTGCCTAGCCTTGCGTTGTCGTGCCTTAGCCTTGCGTCGCCTGACCGTGCCTTGCCTTGCGTTACCCTTTCTTTGCCTTGCCGTGCATTGCCTAGTCCTGCGTTGTCGTGCCTTAGCCTTGTTTCCCCGTACCGTGCCGTTCCTTCCGTTAGCCTTGCCTTCCCTTGCTTTCCCTTGCCTTTCTTTCCTTCCGTTACTCTTTCCTTGCCTAGCCGTGCACTGCCTAGCCGTGCGTTGTCGTGCCTTAGCCTTGTTTCCCCTTGCTGTGCCGTTCCTTCCGTTACACTTGCCTTGCCTTTCTTTGCCTTGCCTTCCTTTCCTTCCGTTACTCTTTCCTTGCCTAGCCGTGCATTGCCTAGCCTTGCGTTGTCGTGCATTAGCCTTGCCTCGCCTGACCGTGCCTTGCCTTGCGTTACCCTTTCCTTGCCTTGCCTTGCATTGCCTAGTCCTGAGTTGTCGTGCCCTAGCCTTGTTTCCGCTTACCGTGCCGTTCCTTCCTTTACCTTTGCCTTCCCTTGCCTTCCTTGCCTTCCGTTACTCTTTGCTTGCCTTCCGTGCATTGCCTAGCCTTGCGTTGTCCTGCCTTAGCCTTGCCTCGCCTGACCGTGCCTTGCCTTGCGTTACCCTTTCCTTGCCTTGCCGTGCATTGCCTAATCCTGCGTTGTCGTGCCTTAGCCTTGTTTCCCCTTACCGTGCCGTTCCTTCCGTTACCCTTGCCTTCCCTTGCTTTCCCTTGCCTTTCTTTCCTTCCCTTACTCTTTCCTTGCCTTGCCGAGCACTGCCTAGCCTTGCGTTGTCGTGCATTAGCCTTGCCTCGCCTGACCGTGCCTTGCCTTGCGTTATGCTTTCCTTGCCTTGCCGTGCATTGCCTAGCCCTGCATTGTCGTGCATTAGCCTTGCCTTTCCTCACCGTGCCTTGCCTTGCGTTACCCTTTCCTTGCTTGGCCGTGCATTGCCTAGCCGTGCGTTGCCGTGCCTTACCCTTGTTTCCCCTTGCCGTGCCTGCCTTTTGTTACACTTGCCTTGCCTTGCTTTGCCTTGCCTTCCTCTCCTTCCGTTACTCTTTCCTTGCCTAGCCGTGCATTGCCTAGCCTTGCGTTGTCGTGCATTAGCCTTGCCTCGCCTGACCGTGCCTTGCCTTGCGTTACGCTTTCTTTGCCTTGCCGTGCATTGCCTAGTCCTGCGTTGTCGTGCCTTAGCCTTGTTTCCCCTTACAGTGCCGTTCCTTCCGTTACCCTTGCCTTCCCTTGCTTTCCCTTGCCTTTCTTTCCTTCCGTTACTCTTTCCTTGCCTTGCCGAGCACTGCCTAGCCTTGCGTTGTCGTGCATTAGACTTGCCTCGCCTGACCGTGCCTTGCCTTGCGTTATGCTTTCCTTCCCTTGCCGTGCATTGCCTAGCCCTGCATTGTCGTGCATTAGCCTTGCCTTTCCTCACCGTGCCTTGCCTTGCGTTACCCTTTCCTTGCTTGGCCGTGCATTGCCTAGCCGTGCGTTGCCGTGCCTTACCTTTGTTTCCCCTTGCCGTGCCTTGCCTTTTGTTACACTTGCCTTGGCTTGCTTTGCCTTGCCTTCCTCTCCTTCCGTTACCCTTTCTTTTCCTTGCCGTGCATTGCCTAGTCCTGCGTTGTCGTGCCTTAGCCTTGTTTCCCCTTACCGTGCCGTTCCTTCCGTTACCCTTGCCTTCCCTTGCTTTCCCTTGCCTTTCTTTCCTTCCGTTACTCTTTCCTTGCCTTGCCGAGCACTGCCTAGCCTTGCGTTGTCGTGCATTAGCCTTGCCTCGCCTGACCGTGCATTGCCTTGCGTTACCCTTTCCTTGCCTTGCTGTGCATTGCCTAGCCTTGCGTTGTCGTGCATTAGCCTTGCCTCACCTGACCGTGCCTTGCCTTGCGTTACCCTTTCCTTGCCTTGCCGTGCATTGCCTAGCCGTGCTTTTTCGTGCATTAGCG